>NC_086325.1:138245640-138523140 GCF_036172605.1 Pelobates fuscus | reverse complement strand
ATAGTCACACCTCCTTGCATGTGATTTGCACAGCCTTTCTCAACACTTCCTGTAACGTGGGATTTAAAATGCTTATACTTCCTTTACGGCACATTCTGTTTAATTTAAAGTTTGCCATCTCCTGCACTGTTAATACCTTGCTTCACCTCAGGATCCTGCTACGTGTGATTAAAGTTCAATTTATAGCGTAGCAGACAAAAAATAAAAAAAAGTTAACATGTGAGTGAAAATATATATATTTTTTTACATGCAGACTGTTTCAGTCACACCCAGGGGAGGTGTGGCAAACACGGCTGTTTGCTTACATTTGTCCTAAACTATGCCTCTACAGGCGGTCAGCCTGACAGCCATTAGAGGCTCTTCCTCATGAATATTTTTTAAAAGGGTCTTCACATTTTTTTTATGGTAGGTGGGGTTCTCTAAATCTGAACACTAAAACGTTCTATTAAATGCTTTATTGAATAAAATTTAACACTTCTTTAACACAAAACAAATAAAAATGTGACTATTGAAATGATTCACAACTCTGGCAATAGAGTCAATTCATAATTCAGATATAAAGTACCGTATATACTCGAGTATAAGCCGAGTTTTTCAGCACATTTTTTGTGCTGAAAAACCCCAACTCGGCTTATACTCGAGTCAATTGTCTGTATTATGGCAATTTGCATTGCCATAATACAGACTGGGGGCTGTGGGGGCTGCAGAGAGATGTTACTTACCTTTCCTGCAGCTCCTGTCAGCTCTCTCCTCCTCCGCCGGTCCGTTCAGCTTTTCTGTCAGCTCACAGTGTAAATCTCGCGAGAGCCGCGGCTCTCGCGAGATTTACACTGGGAGCTGACCGAGGTGCTGAACGAACCGGCGGAGGAGAGAGCTGACAGGAGCTGCAGGAAAGGTAAGTAACATCTCTCTGCAGCCCCCACAGCCCCCTCCTACACAGTGCCCATCCACTGGACCACCAGGGAAGGAGAGCCCCCCCTCCCTGGCCAGCTAGCAAGCAGGGAGGGGGGACGAAAAAAAATGTATATATATTAATAATAATAAAAAAAATAAAAATAAAAAAATAATAAAATACAAATAATAATAAAATAAAAAATAATAATAAAACAAAACAAAAATTAAAATAATAATTACAAAATAAAAATGTCCACCCCCCACCAAGGCTCTGCATCACACTCTGCATTACACACACACACATAAACACACTGCATTCATACACACACACTGCACTCATACACACTGCATTCTCAAACACACACACACTGCATTCTCAAACACACACACACTGCATTCTCAAACACACACACACTGCATTCTCAAACACACACACACTGCATTCTCAAACACACACACACTGCATTCTCAAACACACACACACACTGCATTCTCAAACACACACACACACTGCATTCTCAAACACACACACACACTGCATTCTCAAACACACACACACACACTGCATTCTCAAACACACACTGCATTCTCATACACACACTGCATTCTCATACACACACTGCATTCTCATACACACACTGCAGTCTCATACACACACTGCAGTCTCATACACACACTGCAGTCTCATACACACACTGCAGTCTCATACACACACTGCAGTCTCATACACACACTGCATTCATTATACACACACTGTAAATAAATATTCAATTAATATAATTTTTTAAGGATCTAATTTTATTTAGAAATTTACCAGCTGCTGCTGCATTTCCCACCCTAGTCTTATACTCGAGTCAATAAGTTTTCCCAGTTTTTTGGGGTAAAATTAGGGGCCTCGGCTTATATTCGGGTCGGCTTATACTCGAGTATATACGGTAGGTTATTTCTGTGAAACACAATGCTGCAGTGTAACTCATAGTTACAAATTATGATTTTTCTTGAGAATTTTCAATTGGGATTTTTATTTCTGCATTTTTTTAAAAATATAATTACTTTACCTCTTATCAGCCTATGTCCCAAATTGAACTGCTATACATATAAATATATAAACTGCCCAACAATAGTATGCCTTACCATCTGCTTGTTTCTCAGTGTTATCTGATATCTCATGAACTTCATTCTCCTCCTCATCTTCCTCCTCCTCCTCGTCTTCACCTTCTTCTTCCTCCTCCTCCTCCTCATCGTCATCAATGACCACACAGTCATCGAGATTGTCTGTATCGCTGAGACACATAAAAAGGTTTTCATAATTCTTATATAAAATGAATGAGAAAATACAGAATATTAAGTTTTTACTCCTTACCTATCCTCCACTGCATTGTCATCACTGTCTCCCTCACCAATGAGGTAATATTGTAAAGGGTTTGGCCACAGATCCTCTTTAATTATCTATGAGAACGAACACATTGTTTAAACTTACAGAGATCTAAACACAGACACACACACAAAAAAAAAAAAATTATCTGGATGATAACAAATGGTTTGACTTTAAAATAACGGACAATTCAACGAAGACATCCTTATTCTTCATCAAATAGAGGAGGACATTACCGCTGCTATTCGATCAGCTGCAGGAAAGCTATGATCAGAGAACCAGCTGAAAAAGCTGGGAGCAGAATTGCTGGATTTTCCTTTATTTGGAGAAGGGTTAAGTCCTCGCCACCAACGGATGGGTGTTGAATGAGAGACTAAACGTCCTTTAAGAGAAGAGAAAGAAATAAAGAGAAGAAATAAACCGTAAATCATCCCTTCACAGCAATCATCACGAATCATGACACTGTTTAACACTTGTTGGTTCCTCTTTCACAAAAACGTTATGACACACACTTACATCCATCCTATGAATTTCAGTCACTTCAATTTAGCTGTTCTCATTAAATATACCAGTGACCTACTATGTTACAAAAACATTTTACTTACCGTAAATTCCTTTTTTCTTAGTATAGTGGCAGTACTCACAAGTGGGATGTTCCTTCCGTTGTTGGACAAGAAGCTCCCCCTTCTTTGAATATTATAGCTGTGCTCCGCCTGCTGCCTCTATATAACCTGCAAGATTGGTTCTTTTTTATTACTGGCGGGTGATTCAAACGGAGACTGACTAATGCAAAAAACATTTAATCCAAATGAAAGAGGAGGGAAACCCAGTACTGCCACTATACTAAGAAAAAAGGAATTTACGGTAAGTAAAACTACTGTTTTTCCCTTCGTATAGTGGCAGGACTCCGAAGTGGGATATAGCAAGATCCCTGTAACCAAACAAAAGGGTGGGGACTCAGCAGGCCACAGCTTGCAGCACCTTACGCCAAAAAGACACCTCAGATGATGAAAATATGTCCAGCCTATAATGCTTGATGAAGGTATGCAAGGAAGACCAAGTAGCCGCTTTGCAGATGTCTTCAGGTGATGCTGCTGCTCTTTCAGCCCAGGAGGTTGCCATAGCCCTAGTGGAATGAGCTTTCAACGGGAATCTGAGAGGAATCCCTTTGGAGTGATAAGCCAACTTGATGGTATCCGTAAGCCATCTAGCCAGAGAGGGTCCGGAAACAGCACGACCCTTGTACTTGCCTTGAAAGTAGACAAAGAGATGATCTGAGGATCTAAACCCCTGAGTCTTCTGAAGGTAGATCTTCAGGGATCTTCTAACATCCAGGAGATGCCACTTTCTTTCCAGATCCGATGTAGGAGATTGACAAAAGGACGGCAGAATAATAGGTTGGTTAATCGCAGCACTAGAGATAACTTTAGGCAAAAAAGAAGGCCTGGGGTGCAGGACCACTTTTTCTTGATGGAATATGGTGAACTCCGGAGAAGATGACAGAGCTCTGATCTCACCAATTCTCCTAGCGGAGGTGATAGCCACCAGGAAAGCCGTCTTGAAGGTTAGAAGCTTGATGGGGACCTGAATCAATGGTTCAAACGGTGGTTCACAAAGGGCTTGAAGAACCAGAGACAAATCCCAGGTAGGAAAAGACACTAATCTGGGAGGCCTCTTCAACCGTATGGACTTAATAAACCTTCGGACAAGTATGTTTGAGGCAATGTCACGAACCAGGAAGTGACTTAGAGCCGAAACCTGGCCCTTGAGTGTAGAGACCCCTAGGCCGGCTTCAAAACCATCCTGCAAAAAAGAAAGGATTTCCGGGATAGATGTTCTGGCAGGATCCGAACCTCGAAGAGAACACCAGGTTCTGAATTTCATCCAGACTCTGAAATAGATTTTTGAAGTGGACAAGCGGACAGAGGATAACAAAACATCACATAAATGTTCTGAGAGACCATGTCCCTGAAGGATCATCCTTGCAGCAACCATGCCGTCAGGCGAAACATTTCCAGGGTTTCTACTGGAAGAGTCACATTCTCTAATATGGTGGAAGAGATCGGGAGAGACCAACGTGAGATGGTCATATTTTCCACTTCTGAGAACCAACTTCTGTTTGGCCAGAAGGGCAGGACTGCTAGAATTCTTGCCTTCTCCCATCTTATCTTCTGAACAATCCGGGGAATAAGAGCGACAGGCGGGAAAATATAAGCCATGTTGAAGTTTCAAGGGATCGACAGACCGTCTAGGACATCTGGGTAGTCTCCTGCTTGGAGAGAAGCAAATCTCAGTACTTTTCGGTTTCTCCTTGTCGCCAACAAGTCTATCTCTGGCCTGCCGAAGCGGGAAACTAGCTCCAAGAAAACTTGGTTTGATAGAGCCCAGTCTGCCTGAGACCAATGACTTCTGCTGAGGTCGTCTGCAATAACGTTTAGAGACCCTTTGATATGGGTAGCTGAGATTGCGAGAAGATTGGCTTGGGCCCAAGACATTATACGGTAGCAGAGATCTTGGAGAGCTTTTACCTTCGTGCCTCCTTGGCGATTTAAATAAGCCACTGTGGTGGCGTTGTCCGACTGAATCCTCACCGTCCGATTGGCGATGACTGAACCGAAGGACACCAGTGCCTTCCAAACCGCTTGTAATTCCCTGAAATTTGAGGAAGCGCCTGCCTCTTCCTTGTTCCAAAGACCTTGATGGAATTGAGAACCGAGATGGGCGCCCCAACCAGTCTGGGAAGCATCTGTGGTTATCGAAATCCACTGTTTTTGTGCAAATGATAGGCCTTTTGAAATGTTGCTCCTGTCTCTCCACCAGTTTAGCTGCTTTTTCACCATTTCGGATAGGTGGAAGGGAGAGTCTAGATCTTCCTGTTTTCGAGTCCATTGTGAAAGAATGTCCCATTGCAATGGTTTTCATTCTGCTTTTGCCCAAGCCACTGCTGGGATTGCAGAAGTGAGGAGGCCTAGCAAACTCATAGCATCCCTGATTGAGCTTAGGTTTTTCTGCAGCTTTGATACGGCTTTTAAGATCCTCCTTTGTTTCTCTATTGGTAGAAACAGAGACAGGGACTGTGATTCTACCCGAAGACCCAAGAATTCCAGACTCCGTGACGGATTCAACTTGGATTTTTTCAGGTTCAGGATCCAACCGTGATCTTTTTAAACCTTCATCGTAATCTTGAGATGATTTTTTAGCAGTTGTTTCGAATTGGCTTTCAAGAACCAATCGAGATCCCTTTCAGACGTAAGACTGCTGCTACGGGTGCCAGGATCTTCGTAAAAACTCGAGGAGCTGAAGACAGGCCAAAGGGTAGAGCCTTGAATTGCAAATGGAGAATCCTTCTCTTTCTTGTAAGAACCGCAAACCTGAGAAACTTCCGGGAAGATTCTGAAACCGGTACATGTAGATAAGCATCTTTTAAATCTAACTTTGCCATGTGATCTCCTTTTTGTAAAATGTGCGTTACAGACAGAATACTTTCCATGCGGAACTTCTGGTATGGTATGCAGGTGTTGACTTGTTTTAGGTCTAGTATTGGCCGAAAGGATCCGTCTGGTTTCTGAACCAGGAACAGGCGGGAGTAAACCCCCTGAAATTCCCAACGTTTGGGTACCTTCTCTACCACATCTTTTCTTAAAAGAAGAAGAGCTTCGGTTAGGAGTGCTTCTGTTTTTTTCCTTGAAGGATAGTCTGATAGTAGGAAGGAAGGTTGTGGTCTTGTTGAAAACTTTATTCTGTAACCTTCTGAAATTGTTCTTATAATCCACCCATTTGATGTACTCTTTTTCCACTTGTGGGTGAAGAACCGAAGGCGTCCTCCCACTCTTTTGGCGTCAAAACTTCCTCTTTTTGTCTTGCCTGTTGGATTCTTGTCTAGACCACTGGCTGCTGTTTCCACCCTGTTTTTGAAACCTTCAAAACCGCCCTTGGTAACGAAAGGACCGCTGACCCTTATACTGAAAACATTTATATCCCTGTGATCTTGATTCCAGAGGTAGGGCTTTCTTTGTGTCCGACATTTGTTTAATAATGTCTTCCAAAGGTGTTCCAAATAGTTTGTTCCTCTCAAAGGGTAATTCACACAAGGCAGCCTTGGATGCTGAATCTGCTGTCCATGTACGTAGCCAAAGAGCTCTTCTGGCCACTGACGACAATCCCATAATTCTTGCTGCTAAACGCATAGACTCATCAGAGGCATCCAAAAGAAATTCATTAGATAATTTCAGTAGGAACATAAGATGGGAAGGATCTGCATCTGATTTTCCCATAAGAGACTCTTCCAGGGCTTGTAGCCAAACGCTCTGAGCCCTGAGAACCGCTGAACCTGCAATACCGGCTCTGCATTGGTACCCTGCAGCCTGAAATATTCTTCTACATGAAGTTTCGGCTCGTTTATCCATTGGGTCTTTAAGTCCTGAGACTTCGCCAATGGGTATAGTGGTTTTCTTAGACAGCTGGGCAATCTGAATATCTACTTTAGGAAGATCTTCCCACTTTTCTTCCGACTGTAGTTTGAACAGCAGTTTAAATTGTTTAGAAATAAATGCACGTCTTTCAGGATTCTTCCATTCTCTATGAAGGAGATCCAAGATTTTAGGTGACATCGGGAATCCTTTAACCTTACCCTTAGTAGGTTCCGTTTCTTGTACAGCTGATGTTACTTCCTTAATAAATTTTTTCAGCTCTTCTGGTGGGAAGCCCTCCTCCACACTGGAAGCTAGGCTGGAAATATCTGAAGGTGAAGAAATAGAGCATTCTTCTGAAGAAACGTCAGACACCGAAGGAGATCTATTCCTTCTACGTTTCTTAGGCTTCTCTTGTATAGCCGGTTCTTGCTTCACAGAATCTTTAAAGGACTCAAACGTCTGGGACAAATTTTCCTGAAACCAGCCCAGGAAGGATGCCATATCAGTCTGCTTAGCTTTCTCTAGCAATTCCGCAGAGCACTGATTACACGTCTTTTTGCGACATCCGTCAGGCAGAGGTACAGCACATTCCAGACAACATAGGTGCTTAGATTTGCTTGTGGCTTTTTTAGGGACAGATGCTGACATCTTGTCTTTATCCGCTTTGTCCGGGGGAATAGGACTGGACATATCTGTGGATCAAACAAAAACAAAAAAAAAATAATAAATAGAAATAGACGCATGCATAAAAATAGATGAATGAAAGGAGAGATTCATAAAATCTCACCTTAAATCACCTAATGTCCGTGTAGGAGGGCTGGTGACACGGAGAACCAGAGCTGTACACCCACCCTTGGGGTCAGAAAGGTTCTGCACAGTTTATATACAAAATTATGAAAAAAAATGTAAATTTGGCGCCAAAACCCCGGTTTCGCGCATGCGCAGTTGCGTGATTCCGTGTTTGGTGGAACGCAACGCCTCCCGGCGTGCGTTCCACCACTGTGCGCATGCGAAAAGCAAACGAGGAGGACCGCCCGGGAACTCATCTTTAGCAGCCACAAAAGGGAAGTACCCGGTCGCGTTTCATAACGCTAGACCAGAAGTACTGCGCCACTCAGTTCCCACCCGGGGAGCCATCGGGCAATTACCTCCCCGATCAGCAGCCTGTGCTGATCGCACCTTCTCCACTGGAACTGGGGAACCTGTCCGTCCCGTTGCCGGGACAAGAAGAACTGGCGGGTGATTCAATCTTGCAGGTTATATAGAGGCAGCAGGCGGAGCACAGCTATAATATTCAAAGAAGGGGGAGTTTCTTGTCCAACAACGGAAGGAACATCCCACTTGTGAGTACTGCCACTATACGAAGGGAAAAAGACATTTAACTTCTACTTGAGATCAACAGCTGTGCTCAAGGGAATCAATTAAGTATTAGAGAAAACCATACTAGAATTAGGGATGTGGAATTTATATCGCCCAACACCAGGGAAATGCAGTTTCTGGTACTGTGCGAGTAGTTTTTTAATTTTCTTTTTTGATATTCTTTCAGCCTTGCTTTTAGCAGACAAACAGCAGGCTTTTTTCTGGAAAAAGCTAGGGGCTGCAGTGGACTGCCAGAGATGGGGAGGTGCGAGGAGCAGTAGACGTTCCTCGCTATGCACAGAGCTTATGGTCACCAGGAAACAGCATGGCGTCATATCCCGGCAGCCGAAACTCTTGCACAGAGGAAAGAAAAGTCAAAGAGACAAACTGCAAAACTCCATGTGAAATATGGAATTGGGCTGGATTAGAAATGCACCAAAATTAAAATTCTGAGCCGAAACAGAAACTGACTTTTTTCCCCAAATGATTTGTGTAGGTTATGTAGTGTGTGTAAGGCACATAGTGTGGGGTGCAATAGGGGTGACAGGTGACAGAGCGTGAAAGAGAGTGAGGGAGTGAGAGAGGGGGTGACAGAGTGAGTGAGGGAGTGACAGAGTGAGGGAGTGAGAGAGGGGGTGACAGAGTGAGGGAGTGAGAGAGGGGGTGACAGAGTGAGGGAGTGAGAGAGGGGGTGACAGAGTGAGGGAGTGAGAGAGGGGGTGACAGAGTGAGGGAGTGAGAGAGGGGGTGACAGAGTGAGGGAGTGAGAGAGGGGGTGACAGAGTGAGGGAGTGACAGAGTGAGGGAGTGAGAGAGTGAGGGAGTGAGAGAGTGAGGGAGTGAGAGAGGGGGTGACAGAGTGAGGGAGTGAGAAAGGGGGTGACAGAGTGAGGGAGTGACAGAGTGAGGGAGTGAGAAAGGGGGTGACAGAGTGAGGGAGAGAGTGAGGGAGTGAGAGAGTGACAGAGTGGGGGAGTGAGAGAGGGGGTGACAGAGTGAGGGAGTGAGAGAGGGGGTGACAGAGTGAGGGAGAGAGAGAGGGGGTGACAGAGTGAGGGAGAGAGTGAGGGAGTGAGAGAGTGACAGAGTGAGGGAGTGAGAGAGTGACAGAGTGAGGGAGTGAGAGAGGGGGTGACAGAGTGAGGGAGTGAGAGAGGGGGTGACAGAGTGAGGGAGTGAGAAAGGGGGTGACAGAGTGAGGGAGTGACAGAGTGAGGGATAGAGTGAGGGAGTGACAGAGTGAGGGAGAGAGTGAGGGAGTGACAGAGTGAGGGAGAGAGTGAGGGAGTGACAGAGTGGGGGAGTGACAGAGTGGGGGAGTGACAGAGTGGGGGAGTGACAGAGTGGGGGAGTGACAGAGTGGGGGAGTGACAGAGTGGGGGAGTGACAGAGTGGGGGGGGGGAGTGACAGAGTGGGGGAGTGACAGAGTGAGGGGGGGGGGGTGAGAGGGGGGGTGAGAGGGGGTGAGAGGGGGGGTGAGAGGGGGGGTGAGAGGGGGGGTGAGAGGGGGGGTGAGAGGGGGGGTGAGAGGGGGGGTGAGAGGGGGGGTGAGAGGGGGGTGAGAGGGGGGTGAGAGGGGGGTGAGAGGGGGGGTGAGAGGGGGGGTGAGAGGGGGGGGTGAGAGGGGGGGGTGACAGAGTGGGTGATAGGGGGGTGACAGGGGGGGTGACAGAGTGAGAGAGGGGGTGACAGAGTGAGAGAGGGGGTGACAGAGTGAGAGAGGGGGTGACAGAGTGAGAGAGGGGGTGACAGAGTGAGAGAGGGGGTGACAGAGTGAGAGAGGGGGTGACAGAGTGAGAGAGGGGGTGACAGAGTGAGAGAGGGGGTGACAGAGTGAGAGAGGGGGTGACAGAGAGAGAGGGGGTGACAGGTGACAGAGTGAGAGAGGGGGTGACAGAGTGACTGCTGTATCATGCGATATCCAGAAGTCAGTGTTGTCGTGGTAAACCGTGGCAACACTGATTGGCCAGAGATTGCAAGATACAACACAATCTGCAGCTTACATCCGGCGAAGCTGCAGACTGTACTGGCTCTCTCCCCGGGCAGACGGGTCCTGACAAGTCACTCTGCCCTAAGACACTACTAGCCCGCAGCAGAGCTGAAAAGATAAAATAACTACCTGCCCGGCACCCGGAACTGCATGCCCCAGGCGTCGGCAATAGGTATTGCGCATCCCATTTTTGGCAGATTTGCCCCCATTTTCGGTCGAAAATTTTGGTGCATCCCTAGGCTGGATAATATGTGGGTCAGATGTAGTTTGTGTAAATGGGTCATTGCGTGTGAGCGAGTCAGAAGTAGTCTGTGTATAAATGGATCAGTGCATATGTTAGTTCGTGTGTGAGCATGGACTGTGTTTAGGTTAGCAAAGACACGCTTTGATTGAACAAATATAACAATTTATACTTGAATTTGTAAATATTATATTTACATACACCCCTGTAGAATAGTTTGACATTTTACCAGGAACAGCTCCAGAGCAGTCCTAGCGCCATAACTACTACAGTGGCTTTGTTTTTGGTACAAAACATATAGCAGTTTAGTTTTGTTGAACAAAAAAGGCTGCATTACACAGAGTAAACTTTGCTCACCTGAGGAACCATATTGAAACTCCTTGGTGATTAATTCATTCTTAAAGTAAGGGTTAGAGTTGAAGTAGAATTTAATTCTGCAGCTAGACTTTATATGAGTGAAATCCTCCACCTATTGGTAAAAATAGGTAGCAAAGTAACAAATGATTAAAATAAGGAAAAAAAAAAAAGGGAATCATGAAAAATTAGTCAAAGATTAAGACGTAAAGGTATACATATATAGAAGTACATGGCTTTAGCTGCATGTCCTACCAACCTGTAGATTATTCATGTAACTCAGAGTATCCTCATCACGATCATCAATCATTGCAGAGAGCTGGGGGTGATTGAGAAACTGAAGCACTATGTTAAGGAAGACAAGGTGTGTTCACAGCCTTTATGTTGGGTCACAGGAGATCTGAAGAATGCATTGAGAAATACCCAACACCTTCAAAAGCAACAAAGGTATTTACTAAAGTGCAAATTGTAAGAAAATCAAGTAAATTCCAAATTTTAGGTCAAAATAGGCAAACTGAGAACAGACTTGAAAAGAAAAACTTTTTAGTTTGTCTATTTTGACTTAAAATTCAACAACTGACACTTCAGTGAATAACAGCCAATAAAATAGCTTAAACAATCCCTAAAAAAAGAGTGACCTACAAAGTTTATCCAGTTTTCCTTCTTCAGGTAATAATTAAACATACACTGTGTGATTAGAAAAGTGGTAGGAAATGCAAAGATCAGATCATTTCCTTGAGTAGTGTCCTCACTTTGTGTTGACCGCTTAAAGGAGCACTATAGGGTCAGGAACACAAACATGTATTCCTGACCCTATAGTGTTAAAACCAGCATCTAGTCCCCCTTGCCTCACTAAATATAGTAAAATCTTGTCTCTTATATCTAGGGTAGCCTTACACCTATCCCACACATGCTGAAAACTACCTCACTGTGTTAACCTCTACCACTTCAGCTGGACAGCTATTCCATGCATCCACTACTCTCTTTGTAAAGTAATACTTCCTGATATTTTTAATAGGGATCGACAGCTATTGATTTTTTAGAGCCGATACCGATAATCTGTGAGCTTTTAGGCAGATAGCCGATAATTTGTCGATATTCTGTACATTTACCATTTTGAAAAAAATAAAACTATCTAAAAGGTAAATGCACAAAATATACATGCCACGTGTAGTGCATGCAGTGTATTTTGACAGGGGAGCTGTGTGTTTGTGTAGTGTGTGTATAGTGAGTGCAGTGTGTGTTTCTGAATGGATGTAATTTGTGTAAAATGGGGGAGGGGGGATTTTCATTTTAATTTTTAATATTTATATGTTGTTGTTTTTTGTCCCCCCTCCCTGCTTGTTGCCTGGCCAGGGAGGGGGGGCTATACATGTTCAACCAAAAGAAAATATGTTTAGTTTCTTAAATTTTTGTGCACATTTAATTAAAATGAACTACCTTGACCAAGACCGCCATAGCACAGGCAGCTAGAACTCTGCACTCTTCTCGTTTGTAAGTAGTTAAGTGCTGACTTTCTTAAAATTATTCTCAGATTGAACAATCAGAATATTGTCCTACATATCAATTACATGTAATTTCTTCTTAATGGTAAAATAAAGTCAGAAATGTATGCAATCCGTACTAATATTATTGAGGTCCTAGGCAAGTCTATGATTGGGGTAATCCCCCACCCAATATCTTATATTTTCCCCCTAACTGTTACTGCTCTTCACACCATATCAACACATCCCTCCCATATCCTCAGGACCGCATGTCACATGACACTGATCTCTCTTTATTTTAGCACCTTGACTAGATCTCAGTACATCCGAGTTGGCCAATCTCTGCCTTTCCCCATGTATTGTGTCTATCTCAACAGTTCTCAAGCTATGCACATCCTCCTTTCTCTCCTTTTTACACTGGTGGTCCAGTGGTATGGGCTGAGCAGTGGAGGGGCCCGCAGCAAGCTGTTGCTTACCTTTCCTGCAGCTCCTCTAGCTCCCTGTGTAAATCTCGCTGTCTGCATGCCGCGCGGAGCGTTGCCACGGGACTCGCGAGATTTACACAGGGAGCTGCTGATAAGGTAAGCAACAGCTTGCTGCCGAAACCCCCAGGACCGCCGGGCTTGTAATGAGCCCGGCAGTCCTAGGAGGTATTATAGGAAATATCAGTATCTTTATTGGCCGATACCGATATTGCCGAAAATAACGAATATCGGCCAATAATAGATCGGTAAAACCGATAATCAGTCGATCCCTAATTTTTAAACATTTGCCACTCTAATTTAAAGACTGTGCTCTTGTTGTGGTAGTTTTTCTTCTTTTAAATATAGTCTCCTGCTTCACTGTGTGGATTCCCTTTATGTTTTTTATTTTTTCTATCATATCCTCCAGTCTCATCTCATCTTTCCTCTAAGCTATACATGTTAAGATCCTTTAACCTTTCCTGGTAAGTTTTATCCTGCGATCCATGAACCAGTTTTGTAACCCTTCTCTGAACTCTCTCTAAAGTATCAATATCCTTCTGGAGATTCGGTCTCCAGTACTGCGTACAATACAAGTCACCAGTGCCCTGTACATTGTCATGAGCACTTCCCTCTTTCTACTGTTAATACCTCTCCCTATACAACCAAGCATTTTGCTAGCACTTCCTGCTGCTCTATTACATTGTCTGCCTACCTTTAAGGCATCTGCAATAATTACCCCTAAATACCTTTCCTCAGATGGTGAGGTGAGGACTCTATCAAATATTCTATTCTCTGCCCTTGGGTTTTTTAGGCCCAAGATGCATTATCCACATTAAATGTCAGTTGCCACAGCTCTGACCATTTTTCTAGCTTACCTAAATCATTTGCAATTCAGCTTGTCCCTCCAGGATCATAAACTCTGTTGCAAATCTTTGTAATATCAGCAAAAAGACATATCTTACCAAAGACCTTATGCAATAATCACTAAAAAAAAAATTAAAGAGAATGGGTGCAAGTACAGATCCCTGAGGTACCCCACTGGTAACAAGACCTTGCGTCAAACATACTCTATTGACTACAACCCTCTGTTGCCTGTCACTCAGGTACTGCCTAACCCATTCTACAATATTGGATTCCATATTCAAAGATTGTAATGTATTAATTAGCCTTTGATGTGCAACCGTGTCAAAAGCATTACTGAAATCTTGGTAAGCAATGTAAACACGTCTCTGATGTTGAAATTCATGTGCTTTTAGATGTTCAACAATCCTATCCTTTAACATGGATTCCATTACTTTCTCCACTACTGAAGTAAGGCTTACTGGCCTGTAGTTGCTTGATTCCTACTACAAGAATTGCCAACGACTGCCAGACGTTTTTAAAAGTATAGATCACAATAACCAAATAGGAAAAGCTCTCCCATTTTATCCTAAAACTTACAATTTTCCACAACTACTGGTTTAGTAAACAAGCCCTTAATGTGGCACTGTCATCGTTTGGGAACTTTGTAAAATTCCCAAAGTCCCCTGACTGTGACATTGATGCTGGTGGTCCGGTGAGACCAGGTAAAGGTGAGTTTACTCCATCTTGACCCAGCAGGGTCCTCTTCAGCGCTGACATCGCTATTGTACTCACGTGCATTCCAACAGTCATTATTTTTTCATAAAGATTTTATCGATAAGGGACTTAAGCAGCAGGTTTTATCACTTCACTAAAATCTTTCAATCCAACACACAAATAGAAAACCTGAGTAGACCCCCCCTAAAACAGCATTTACTCACCCTAAAAAAAAAAAAAGAGCATTTCATAGAGCTAGATTGAATCTTTATAAAATACTCATATTGGCTGTGTTGGAATTTCACTGAAATTCCAACCCAGTCAAGAGATATACTGAGACAAAGTAAGGACTACTTTGTCTCTGAGTATTTCCTACGACTGACACTTCTAGATACAAGGTGGAGCTACAGCCAACAGCCACGACCAGTAACAGCTACAGACAATTGACGTTATCTATGGATAACCCCTCAGTCTTGCAGGATCCTACATAGACATTAATGCTTTACTCTTGTGCAGGGCTTCCCAAACTTACAGGCCGAGACCCACTTGCGAAAACTGTAATTTTACGAGACCCACTTGCTTTTAATGCATATTTTAAAAATGAACTCCATGGCAATCCGCTTTAGAGGCATACAATTGGCATATTTTTAGAGACATAATGTTGGTATATCATGGCAGTTTTAGAGGCAGAAACTTGGCACTTAATGGTAACCTGTTATACAGGCATACAACTTATGTATGTGTGTTTGAATGTAAGCATGTTTTTGTATGGAGTATGAGTGTGCATGTTGGTGTTTAAACGCAGGTGTGCATTTGTGTGCAGTGTATACACTTCCACACACGCAAATACACAGACACACAAATACACACACTGACACCTAGTTTCCCACACACAGACACTCATGTACACAGATACACACTGACACACAGATACAAGAGGTGAGGGTGACAGCGTAGGAGGGGGACTGTGTGTGCTGCTGACAGCTTGGGGGGCAGGGTGAGAAAGGGTTACAGTGGGGGGACAGGGAGAGAAGGTTACAGTGTGGGGAGGCAGGCAGGAAGAGAAGGGGTTACAGTGCAGGGAGGGGAGCAGGAAGAGAAGGAGTTACAGTGCAGAGAGAGGGGCAGGGAGAGAAGGGGTTACAGTGCGGGGAGGGGGCAGGGAGAGAAGGGGTTACAGTGCGGGGAGGGGGCAGGGAGAGAAGTGGGTTACAGTGCGGGCAGGGAGCAGAGAGAGAAGGGGGTTACAGTGCGGGCAGGGAGCAGGGAGAGAAGGGGGTTACAGTGCGGGCAGGGAGCAGGGAGAGAAGGGGGTTACAGTGCGGGCAGGGAGCAGGGAGAGAAGGGGGTTACAGTGCAGGGAGGGGAGCAGGGAGAGAAGGGGTTACAGTGGGGGGGCAGGAAGAGAAGGAGTAACAGTGCGGGGAGGGGGCAGGAAGAGAAGGAGTAAAAGTGCAGAAAGAGGGGCAGGGAGAGAAGGGGTTACAGTGCGGGGAGAGAAGGGGTTAGAGTGTGGGAAGGGAGAGATGGGGTTACTGTGTGGGGAGGGGAGAGGAGGGGTTACAGTGTGTGGGGGCAGGAAAAGAAGTGTTTACAGTGTGGGGAAGGGGCAGGAAGAGAAGGAGTTACAGTGTGGTGGAGGGGGGTAGGGAGAGAAGGGGTTACAGTGGGCGGGGACAGGGAGAGGAGGGGTTACAGTGGGCGGGGACAGGGAGAGGAAGGGTTGTGTCTTACCTTTATTAAACTTCCTGGTGGTCCAGTGTCCTCCCTGGTGGTCCAGTGGGTTAACTCTCCGGTCTGCAGAGCTACAAACCATGTAATAGAAGTCTCGCGAGCACCAAGGGTGTTGACGTGGTAACACTGGGTGCTCGCAAGATTTCTATCACACGGTCTGCAGCTCTGCACCCGGCAAAGCTGCAGACCGGAGTTGCTGGGCAGACTGACGGTCTCTTAGGTTCTGGAGGAGTGGGTCAGCGCGACCCACTGGGAATCACCCTGCAACCCACACTTTGGGAAACCCTGCTCTAGTGGATATATGCTGACACAGAACCAGCCGGAAGAAGATGGCAGAGGCTACGATGGACTGGTTCAGGTAAGTGGAACCTTTCCATGCCCTCCCTGACCACCGGACCCCAAGCAGCGCTATCACCGTCAGTGGTCTTTGCAAATTCTGCAAAGTCCCCAGACAATGACAGTGCCACCTTAACATACTACATAAACGTACATAAATGCTCGAATACAATTCAATTAAGAATTCTTTAAACTGTGTTGTAAAGGCACAATACTGGAGCCAGTGTTTAATGTAATCTTTTCTCGCTACCTGAAATTGGCAACAATTTTAGCTGAGGTTTCAACATTCTTCTGGAAGTAGGAAAAATATGCAGTATCTCTTTCAACTATACAAACCATTAAAAACATTTAAAAAAAAGTTAATCTAAGTCTACTGCATGATAGCAAAACAATAGTACTGTACTTTGATACTTCAAAAATAACAATTATTTACTTAGCATAAGAATTTAGTGGATACAGCTGTAACCCAAAAGCCAGGGATTGTACGTATAATGGCATTGCGTTTCTTGATATGCGGTCTTCTAAGATGGCCATATCTTCTTTTGAGCTGCAGCAGTGCCCGGTCTGCACGCTCATTTACAGATCTTAGCTCCTGTTGGACCGATTCCAGAGCCTGCAAGGAACGCTCGGTGCTGGTGGGTTGGGTACCCACAGAAACAATACAGCACTCGTCACCCTCACTACATGAGCGGGGGTCACCCATCTCCGAATCAGATGAAGGTGGAGACAACACAGAAGGTTCTTCATCTAAATCTGCCTTTTCAGGGGCCTTTGGAACATCTCTTTTGCGCCCGTCAAGCAAATCTTCAGCAACTTCAGCGTCTCCGTTTGACTTTTTGGGCTGCTTTACACCAGTTTCTCCACCTTCAGGTGCATGCGGTGTTCCCCGAGCACTCTCACCTGTGTCTCCTCGTTCAGGAGTGTGCCTGGGAAGAGTAACATGGTGTTCCTCAGGTCCTTGTCTTTCTCGAGTGTGCGGAGTCACATTAGAGGCACAATTCTTACCCTCTTTTCCTTTGGGGCCCTGTTCGGTGGACTCTCTCCAGTTTGTCATCTCCCACAACGCCTGGGCAGCCTCCGCCTCCTGGCTGGCCGGTGTGTCACTTGTCCCATCTGTTTTTTTTACATCTTTGGTCCCCACAAGACGCCGTTGTTTCACCACCGGAGGTGGGCACTCGTCCTTGTCCTCAGGGCAGCTCATGGTTGAGAGACTTCAAAGAAACGTCAGCTTTTCAGAACAGCCCAGCATAGTCCACCACTCTGCAGAGGAACACAATGTAATACCCCAAAATGGTTAGAGCCCACACCTTAGCCTAAAACACGTGACCACACTACGTCATTACCACACAGGCTCACGTCACATGCCATGTAATACGTCATACCCTCCCCAGCCCTATAACACATGCTAGAGCAACCACGAGCCACACACAATAATAAACTCACCATGCGAAGTAACCCCCCCAAATAAAACTTGTCCCCCCAAGTGGTGTCACCACGCGACCTGTCACGACGTGACGTAAGGGTCCTGTCAGGGATACACCAGTGCGCGGGCGACACGTCACGTCAACATCGGGCCACGTGATTCAAACGGACGTCACGTTCTGCTGGCTCGCGCCCGCGGTCTGCTCTCCGCTCTCCCCTCTCCCGCCCAACGCAAGCCGCGGTCACGTGGCCTCCAGCGGAAAGCCTTCCTCCCTGACAACAGGGCCGGCCACGCCTCCCCAGCTGCCAGTCTTTCGCATCGCGCCAATAGAGAGCCGCGGAGCAAGGCGGTCCGGCCACGCCCTGAGTTCCCATCAGCCAATGGGGAATACGAGCTTCGGCCTGTGCATTGCATTGCTCTTGCCGAATTTAGTCGAGAGAGAGGCTTGGCACGCAAGCTCTAGCGTGGGTGGTTTGGAGTAAATAGGAGAAGGGAGGGGGGAGTTCAGATGTCACCTGAGGGTATCCCAGCTGCTGCACTGATAAACAGGACATCCTTATGCCCCAGGGGAACAGATGGCATTATTTTATTTGTTTTTCTCACATTATATATATATATATTAAGAAAAATATATTTTATAAAGGGCAAAATTATTTTATATTTTTTAAATTCTGACAGTTTTATATCGTTCATAAGTTCCTATCTCTGTTAAAATAATTAGGTTCCCACAGCTTTAATACCCACAAGTGACATATATTGAGGTTAATATAATTACTAAGGGGACTTGAATAATTACAAATTAAAATATTGGCACTGAATATGGGGTCTGTTAATATAAAGTAGGTATAGATGCCTATAGTGTAAAACTATTTAGCTATGAGAGAGCCAATTTATCTTTTGACTATATTTGATAATGTTGTCCTACTTAATGGTACTCATCTGAAAGATATTACTGTTAATTATTTTCAGCATCTGTCGCTTAAAAACTTCACCACTGAATTTAGTTTCAATAGTAGAGACAGCTACTACCGGTACAAAATTGTACTGAATTTAGCAGGGGTTTAAGAACAAGAACATCATTTTCGGTTTTAAGAACATGAACATAATTTTCGGGTCTATTCACTAAATGCCAAATTGTAATGAACTGAATAATCGAATGCCTAAACTAACTGACTTGAAAACCGTTTCCAGCTTAGATAGTCGTAGCTATTTTAAAGCGGATCTGGCGGGGAGGGGTAACAATATACAGTATATCAAAGCTTTCCAAACATTTCATGTTGGTGAAACACTTTTCAGACTTGCATAATTTGCGACACAGCTGCGGTCGGGGAGGTGTTCTATTTCTTGAACACATCGCTCAGTTGCGGCCACGTCACCAGAACTGATGCAGAATCAGCGGTGTCGACCCAATTCCGCATGCTGCGCAGTACATGTATGATCCCTCAACTGTCTCTCTAACACTCTGGCCCCTATTCACAATATAGTAATATAACATACCCAGTTCAAGATCGCTCTTCTCACAATAATTACAGTTGCTGGCAGACTGCGGCCTGCTGGCTGGTTGGCAGGCTAGCTGTGGCTGGCAGACCTCTTTCTTCCCCCAGGCCCTTTGTGTATCTCTTCCCCCAGCCATTCTGTGTGTCTCTTTGTCTCCCCTACTCTCTTCAGCGTGTACTCTGCCAACCTCTGCCAGTGTACTTTGCCACTCATATCTGGTGTCACAATAGTGTGCCTTTAAAAAGAAAAAAAGTTTTTCACTGTAAGCTAATAGTCCGTGTCCTTAAAGCGGGTGTCAGGCCTTCAGCGTGTACTCTGGCAACCTCTGCAAGTGTACTTTGCCACTCATATCTGGTGTCACAATAGCGTGCCTTTAAAAAGAAAAAAAGTTTTTCATTGTAAGCTAATAGCAGTTAGTTGTCTGCAAGCGTCTGGGTGTCAGGCCTTCAGCGTGTACTCTGCCAACCTCTGCCAGTGTACTTTGCCACTCATATCTGGTGTCACAATAGCGTGCCTTTAAAAAGAAAAAAAGTTTTTCATTGTAAGCTAATAGCAGTTAGTTGTCTGCAAGCGTCTGGGTGTCAGGCCTTCAGCGTGTACTCTGCCAACCTCTGCCAGTGTACTTTGCCACTCATATCTGGTGTCATAATAGCGTGCCTTTAAAGAGAAAAAAAGTTTTTCACTGTAAGCTAATAGCAGTCAGTGTCCTTAAAGCGGGTGTCAGGCCTTCAGCGTGTACTCTGTCAACCTCTGCAAGTGCACTTTGCCACTCATATCTGGTGTCACAATAGCGTGCCTTTAAAAAGAAAAAAAGTATTTCACTGTAAGCTAATAGCAGTCAGTGTCCTTAAAGCTGGTGTCAGACCTTCAGCATGTACTCTGCCAACCTCTGCAAGTGCACTTTGGCACTCATATCTGGTGTCACAATAGCGTGCCTTTAAAAACAAAGTTTTTCACTGTAAGCTAATAGCAGTTAGTTGTCTGCAAGCGTCTGGGTGTCAGGCCTTCAGCGTGTACTCTGCCAACCTCTGCCAGTGTACTTTGACACTCATATCTGGTGTCACAATAGCGTGCCTTTAAAAAGAAAAAACGTTTTTCATTGTAAGCTAATAGCAGTTAGTTGTCTGCAAGCGTCTGGGTGTCAGGCCTTCAGCGTGTACTCTGCCAACCTCTGCCAGTGTACTTTGACACTCATATCTGGTGTCACAATAGCGTGCCTTTAAAAAGAAAAAAAGTTTTTCACTGTAAGCTAATAGCAGTCAGTGTCCTTAAAGCGGGTGTCAGGCCTTCAGCGTGTACTCTGGAAACCTCTGCAAGTGCACTTTGCCACTCATATCTGGTGTCACAATAGCATGCCTTTAAAAAGAAAAAAAGTTTTTCACTGTAAGCTAATAGCAGTCAGTGTCCTTAAAGCGGGTGTCAGGCTTTCAGCGTGTACTCTGCCAACCTCTGCCAGTGCACTTTGCCACTCAAATCTGGTGTCACAATAGCGTGCCTTTAAAAAGAAAAAAAGTTTTTCATTGTAAGCTAATAGCAGTTAGTTGTCTGCAAGCGTCTGGGTGTCAGGCCTTCAGCGTGTACTCTGCCAGTGTACTTTGCCACTCATATCTGGTGTCACAATAGCGTGCCTTTAAAAAGAAAAAAAGTTTTTCACTGTAAGCTAATAGCAGTTAGTTGTCTGCAAGCGTCTGGGTGTCAGGCCTTCAGCGTGTACTCTGCCAACCTCTGCCAGTGTACTTTGCCACTCATATCTGGTGTCACAATAGCGTGCCTTTAAAAAGAAAAAAAGTTTTTCACTGTAAGCTAATAGCAGTCAGTGTCCTTAAAGCAGGTGTCAGGCCTTCAGCGTGTACTCTGTCAACCTCTGCAAGTGCACTTTGCCACTCATATCTGGTGTCACTATAGCGTGCCTTTAAAAAGAAAAAAAGTTTTTCACTGTGTCAGGGTACCTGTGGTCTCTACCTCCGAAAGAGGTAGAGACTTAGCTGTTCCTCCATCCAGACGGTCTGATGGCTCCCTTCCCCGCGGTCTATCCGGTCATGCTAGGCCGGCCGCGAGGGAGTGACTGCCTTTTACAGCATCTAGGCAGGAAGTAGTCATCAGGACACTCCCCCGGAACGACCTGTCAGTCAATTGCTGCAGGACCAATCAGGACGCCTCGGAGGCGTGGTTACTGGTCTGAACAGGGTATTTAACAGAGCTTCTTTCATTAGCTCATTGCCCTGTCGTGGTTCTAGCTTGTTCTAGTCACTCAGTGCTTGTGTATTCTATTATCCCTTTTGGTTTTGACCCGGCTTGTTTACCTTACTCTGCTTATCTCTGTTACCCTTGATTCGGCTTGTCTCTCGCTTACCTGTCTTCTGTTACCCTCGACCTCGGCTTGTCTTTGACCATTCTATACTGTACTACTTACGTTAGTCCGGCCATTCTAAGGTCCGGTATACGTATCTGGCTACTGTTTGTACTCTGCGTGTTGGATCCCTGTCCCGATCCTGACATTACGACAGGGCCAATGGATCCTGCAAGTACAAACAGTCAGCTGGCTGCTCCTGATCCTAGGTTTGAAGCCATGGATCACAGAATGGATCAGTTGGCGCTTGCGCTACAGGCTCTATTAGCTTGTGCCAATAACCCACCAGAGGAGATACGTAATACCCCTGTTTCTCCTGTCGGTTCAGGTCTAGAGGTAGCCACAGTGGGTGCTTCTTCTCGCATTACCCCCCCAGTACGCTATGGTGGGGCTCCTGAGAAGTGTCGTGGTTTTTTAAACCAAATTAGTATCCACTTTGAATTGCAACCTCGCTCTTATCCTACAGATATGGCAAAAGTAGGATTTATTATCACCCTACTCATTGAGAAAGCTCTGAGATGGGCCAACCCACTATGGGAGAACGATAACCCATTAGTTTATAACTATAACGCATTTGTAGCTGCTTTTAGAAGAACATTTGACCCTCCAGGTAGAAAGGTTAATGCAGCCAGATTACAGATGGCGGCAGAAATCAAGTGGAATGAGCAGGCGTATATGGATGTATTTTTGAATGGCCTATCTGATGTAATCCTTGATGAGGTTGCTACCAGAGAACTCCCTGAGAATTTAGAGGATTTAATTTCGTTCATCTCTCGTATAGATGAACGTCTAACACTCGAGAGAGGAACCAGAGACCTTATTTTAGGTTAGCTCCCGCTGTTCCAAGTCCTGACTCCGCGATATCTTTGCTTACTGAACCTATGCAGATAGGGTATACCCGCCTCTCTGAGGAGGAAAGACAGCACAGGAGAAGAGAGGGTTTGTGTATGTATTGTGGAGCCAAGGGTCATTTACTCTCGAACTGTTCTAACCGCCCGGGAAACGCTCGCACCTAAGTCTCTCTAGAGGACAGGCCTTGGGTGTTTCTATTTTGTCCTCTACTCCTGATTATAAAGATCACAGGCTTCTGCTACCAGTTTCCTTAACTTGGGGGAAGGAAGTAGTAAGGGCTATGGCATTGATAGATTCCGGTGCTGCTGAGAATTTTATCGACCAAGCCTTTGCTAGTAAGAACAATTTCCCATCCCAGCTAACGGAGACACCTTTGGCCGTTGAGGCCATAGATGGTAGACCACTACTAGACCCTGTTATCTTTCGTGAGACCATACCCATTGATTTAAATGTTGGTATCCTACACGTGGAGAAATTATCTCTTATGCTCATTTCGTCTCCTTCCGTTCCCATAGTTCTGGGGTACCCATGGTTGAAAAAACATAACCCTATTATCGATTGGGAGTTAGGAGAGATACTCGAGTGGGGCCAGGGCTTCCAGGATCGGTGTTTGTGCAAGGTTTTGTCAGGATCGGGACAGGGATCCAACACGCAGAGTACAAACAGTAGCCAGATACGTATACCGGACCTTAGAATGGCCGGACTAACGTAAGTAGTACAGTATAGAATGGTCAAAGACAAGCCGAGGTCGAGGGTAACAGAAGACAGGTAAGCGAGAGACAAGCCGAATCAAGGGTAACAGAGATAAGCAGAGTAAGGTAAACAAGCCGGGTCAAAACCAAAAGGGATAATAGAATACACAAGCACTGAGTGACTAGAACAAGCTAGAACCACGACAGGGCAATGAGCTAATGAAAGAAGCTCTGTTAAATACCCTGTTCAGAGCAGTAACCACGCCCCCAAGACGTCCTGATTGGTCCTGCAGCCATTGACTGACAGGTTGTTCCGGGGGAGTGTCCTGATGACTACTTCCTGCCTAGATGCTGTAAAAGGCAGTCACTCCCTCGCGGCCGGCCTAGCATGACCGGATAGACCGCGGGGAAGGGAGCCATCAGACCGTCTGGATGGAGGAACAGCTAAGTCTCTACCTCTTTCGGAGGTAGAGACCACAGGTACCCTGACAGTACCCCCCCTCTCAGATACGCCCACCGGGCGGAATGAACCGGGACGAGATGGGAAGCGAGAGTGATATGCCCTGCGGAGACGGGGAGCATGAACATCCTCCTGAGGTACCCAACTCCTCTCCTCAGGACCATATCCCTTCCAATCAACCAGATATTGTACTCTCCCCCGGGAGATTCGAGAATCAATAATAGAGTTAACCTCATACTCCTCCTGACCCTCCACCTGAACGGGGCGAGGAGGGGCTATTGTGGAGGAAAATCTGTTACATATGAGTGGTTTCAGCAATGAAACGTGAAACGAGTTCGGGATGCGTAAGGTATTAGGAAGAGCTAAACGATACGCAACTGGATTGATACGGGTCAGCACCCTGTAGGGTCCAATATAACGAGGAGCGAACTTCATGGAGGGCACTTTTAAACGGATGTTCCTCGTGCTCAGCCATACCCTATCACCTGGAACAAAGACCGGAGCCGCCCTTCTACGTTTATCAGCGTGTTTCTTGACCAACATAGAGTTGTGCACAAGGATTTGTCGAGTTTGATCCCACAACTTCCTCAAATTGGCAACATGAACATCAACCGACGGCACCCCCTGGGAAGGGGAATCCGAAGGAAGAATAGACGGATGAAAACCATAATTCATGAAGAAGGGGCTTGAATGAGTAGAATCGCAAACGAGATTGTTGTGTGCAAACTCCGCCCAAGGAATCAAACCGACCCAATCATCCTGGTGTTCAGAAACAAAGCATCGTAAATATTGTTCAATTTTCTGGTTGGTACGTTCAGCAGCTCCGTTAGACTGAGGATGATAGGCAGAAGAAAAGTTTAATTTAATACCAAGTTGAGAGCAGAAGGACCTCCAAAAGCGGGAAACAAATTGGGAGCCTCTGTCCGATACAATTTGAGAGGGTATCCCATGTAGGCGAAAAATCTCCTTAGCGAATATCTCTGCCAATTCGGGAGAAGACGGGAGTTTAGGCAGGGGAATGAAGTGTGCCATCTTAGTAAACCTGTCAACCACGGTGAGGATAACAGTCTGTCTTTTAGAGATAGGTAGATCGACAATAAAGTCCATGGCCAAACAGGACCATGGTTTTTCTGGAACCTCCAAGGGTTGCAGGAATCCACATGGAAGCGTATGGGGTTGTTTGGTTTTAGTACAAACTTCACATGCAGCGATGAACTCCTCAATGTCCCTCCGTAAAGCAGGCCACCAGAAGTCCTTAGAGATCAACGCGTAAGTTTTGCGGATACCAGGATGTCCCGCCATCTTGCTATTATGTAAACACTGTAAAAGTTCCAGTTGAAGAGCAGGAGGAACGAAATGACGGCCCGCAGGAGTCTGTTTAGGTGCTAGATGTTGCAACTTAATGATCTCGGCCAGTAATGGAGAATGAATCCTGAGATTCGTATTAGCAATGATATTGCATTTCGGAACTATAGAAGAAAGAACTGGTTCAGGTACAGTAGAAGGTTCATATTGGCGAGATAATGCATCGGCTTTAGAGTTTTTAGAACCAGGTCTGTAAGTCAGTACATAATTGAAGTGAGTCAGGAATAAGGACCAACGAGCTTGTCTAGAGGATAAGCGCTTAGCCTCCCCAATATAGGACAAGTTTTTGTGGTCCGTCAAAATCGTAATAGGGTGTAGGGTCCCCTCCAACAAATGTCTCCACTCCTTTAAGGCTTTAATGACTGCTAACAGTTCCCTTTCTCCGATGTCATATCTGCTCTCAGGCCCAGAAAATTTCTTAGAGAAGAAACCACAAGGGTGTAACGGTTTATCCACCCCTAACCTTTGAGACAGAACAGCCCCAACTGCTGTCTCAGAGGCATCGACCTCGAGCAAGAAAGGCAGAGTCGTATCAGGATGGACTAGAATGGGAGCCGAGGCAAAAAGTTCCTTGAGAGTCTTGAAAGCACCCAGAGCTTCCTTAGACCAGAACTTAGTATCAGCCCCTTGTTTGGTCATATTGGTAATAGGCGCAATGATAGAGGAGTATCCTTTAATGAAGCGCCTATAGTAGTTGGAAAAACCAATAAACCTTTGGATAGCCTTGAGTCCTTTGGGCAAGGGCCAGTCTAAAATAGATTGAAGTTTTACAGGATCCATTTTAAAACCCTCCCCAGAAATCACGTATCCAAGAAAGTCTACCTGAGACTGATCAAAACTGCACTTCTCCAATTTGCAATATAGACCATGTTGCAGCAGCTTGTGTAATACCTTTCTGACCTGTCTATGGTGAGTCTCAATCTCCTTAGAGTGTATTAGTATGTCGTCCAGGTAAACAATAACACAATCATGCTGAAACTCCCTAAGTACCTCATTAATCAAATCTTGAAATACTGCAGGAGCATTGCATAGTCCAAATGGCATAACAGTGTATTCGTAATGGCCATACCGGGTATTGAATGCCGTCATCCACTCGTGACCTTGCTGGATTCTCACCAAATTGTAAGCCCCTCTGAGATCTAACTTGGTGAAGATTTTGGAGCCCTTAAGACGATCAAATAACTCGGTAATCAGTGGGATAGGATAGGCATTTCTGACAGTTATTTTATTCAAGCCTCGGTAATCGATACAAGGTCTCAGCGTGCCATCCTTCTTCTTAATGAAAAAGAACCCAGCCCCGGCCGGAGAAGAAGACCTCCTGATGAATCCCTTTTCTAAATTCTCCCGAATATACTCCTCTAGAACCGAGTTTTCCTGAACAGACAAAGGATATACATGGCCCCTCGGAGGCATAGTGCCGGGTAGAAGCTTAATCTTACAGTCAAATGACCTGTGTGGAGGCAAAGAATCGGCATTCTTCTTGTCAAACACTGCCCTTAAGTCTAGGTAAAGGTCTGGTATTTGTCTTTCTGTGGACTGAGTAGGATTCTCCGGTATGTTAATATTAGCTAATGGAGAAACCTTGCACAAACACCGATCCTGGCAGCCCTGGCCCCACGAGAGTATCTCTCCTAACTCCCAATCGATAATAGGGTTATGTTTTTTCAACCATGGGTACCCCAGAACTATGGGAACGGAAGGAGACGAAATGAGCAGAAGAGATAAATTCTCCACGTGCAGGATACCAACATTTAAATTAATGGGTATGGTCTCACGAAAGATAACAGGGTCTAGTAGTGGTCTACCATCTATGGCCTCAACGGCCAAAGGTGTCTCCCTTTGCTGGGATGGGAAATTGTTCTTACTAGCAAAGGCTTGGTCGATAAAATTCTCAGCAGCACCGGAATCTATCAATGCCATAGCCCTTACTACTTCCTTCCCCCAAGTTAAGGAAACTGGTAGCAGAAGCCTGTGATCTTTATAATCAGGAGTAGAGGACAAAATAGAAACACCCAAGGCCTGTCCTCTAGAGAGACTTAGGTGCGAGCGTTTCCCGGGCGGTTAGAACAGTTCGAGAGTAAATGACCCTTGGCTCCACAATACATACACAAACCCTCTCTTCTCCTGTGCTGTCTTTCCTCCTCAGAGAGGCGGGTATACCCTATCTGCATAGGTTCAGTAAGCAAAGATATCGTGGAGTCAGGACTTGGAACAGCGGGAGCTAACCTAAAAGAAGGTCTCTGGTTCCCCTCTCGAGTGTTCTGTCTCTCTCTTAGACGTTCATCTATACGAGAGATGAACGAAATTAAATCCTCTAAATTCTCAGGGAGTTCTCTGGTAGCAACCTCATCAAGGATTACATCAGATAGGCCATTCAAAAATACATCCATATACGCCTGCTCATTCCACTTGATTTCTGCCGCCAGAGACCTGAACTCTAGTGCATAATCCACCAGTGTTCGGTTCTCCTGTCTCAGGCGCAACAGTAATCTGGCTGCATTAACCTTTCTACCTGGAGGGTCAAATGTTCTTCTAAAAGCAGCTACAAATGCGTTATAGTTATAAACTAATGGATTATCGTTCTCCCATAGTGGGTTGGCCCATCTCAGAGCTTTCTCAATGAGTAGGGTGATAATAAATCCTACTTTTGCCCTATCTGTAGGATAAGAGCGAGGTTGCAATTCAAAGTGGATACTAATTTGGTTTAAAAAACCACGACACTTCTCAGGAGCCCCACCATAGCGTACTGGGGGGGTAATGTGAGAAGAAGCACCCACTGTGGCTACCTCTAGACCTGAACCGACAGGAGAAACAGGGGTATTACGTATCTCCTCTGGTGGTTTATTGGCACAAGCTAATAGAGCCTGTAGCGCAAGCGCCATCTGATCCATTCTGTGATCCATGGCCTCAAACCTAGGATCAGGAGCAGCCAGCTGACTGTTTGTACTTGCAGGATCCATTGGCCCTGTCGTAATGTCAGGATCGGGACAGGGATCCAACACGCAGAGTACAAACAGTAGCCAGATACGTATACCGGACCTTAGAATGGCCGGACTAACGTAAGTAGTACAGTATAGAATGGTCAAAGACAAGCCGAGGTCGAGGGTAACAGAAGACAGGTAAGCGAGAGACAAGCCGAATCAAGGGTAACAGAGATAAGCAGAGTAAGGTAAACAAGCCGGGTCAAAACCAAAAGGGATAATAGAATACACAAGCACTGAGTGACTAGAACAAGCTAGAACCACGACAGGGCAATGAGCTAATGAAAGAAGCTCTGTTAAATACCCTGTTCAGAGCAGTAACCACGCCCCCAAGACGTCCTGATTGGTCCTGCAGCCATTGACTGACAGGTTGTTCCGGGGGAGTGTCCTGATGACTACTTCCTGCCTAGATGCTGTAAAAGGCAGTCACTCCCTCGCGGCCGGCCTAGCATGACCGGATAGACCGCGGGGAAGGGAGCCATCAGACCGTCTGGATGGAGGAACAGCTAAGTCTCTACCTCTTTCGGAGGTAGAGACCACAGGTACCCTGACAGGTTTCTCCATTAGCTAATATTAACATACCAGAGAATCCTACTCAGTCCACAGAAAGACAAATACCAGACCTTTACCTAGACTTAAGGGCAGTATTTGACAAGAGGAATGCCGATTCTTTGCCTCCACACAGGTCATTTGACTGTAAGATTAAGCTTCTACCGGCACTATGCCTCCGAGGGGCCATGTATATCCTTTGTCTGTTCAGGAAAACTCGGTTCTAGAGGAGTATATTCGGGAGAATTTAGAAAAGGGATTCATCAGGAGGTCTTCTTCTCCGGCCGGGGCTGGGTTCTTTTTCATTAAGAAGAAGGATGGCACGCTGAGACCTTGTATCGATTACCGAGGCTTGAATAAAATAACTGTCAGAAATGCCTATCCTATCCCACTGATTACCGAGTTATTTGATCGTCTTAAGGGCTCCAAAATCTTCACCAAGTTAGATCTCAGAGGGGCTTACAATTTGGTGAGAATCCAGCAAGGTCACGAGTGGATGACGGCATTCAATACCCGGTATGGCCATTACGAATACACTGTTATGCCATTTGGACTATGCAATGCTCCTGCAGTATTTCAAGATTTGATTAATGAGGTACTTAGGGAGTTTCAGCATGATTGTGTTATTGTTTACCTGGACGACATACTAATACACTCTAAGGAGATTGAGACTCACCATAGACAGGTCAGAAAGGTATTACACAAGCTGCTGCAACATGGTCTATATTGCAAATTGGAGAAGTGCAGTTTTGATCAGTCTCAGGTAGACTTTCTTGGATACGTGATTTCTGGGGAGGGTTTTAAAATGGATCCTGTAAAACTCCAATCTATTTTAGACTGGCCCTTGCCCAAAGGACTCAAGGCTATCCAAAGGTTTATTGGTTTTTCCAACTACTATAGGCGCTTCATTAAAGGATACTCCTCTATCATTGCGCCTATTACCAATATGACCAAACAAGGGGCTGATACTAAGTTCTGGTCTAAGGAAGCTCTTGGTGCTTTCAAGACTCTCAAGGAACTTTTTGCCTCGGCTCCCATTCTAGTCCATCCTGATACGACTCTGCCTTTCTTGCTCGAGGTCGATGCCTCTGAGACAGCATTTGGGGCTGTTCTGTCTCAAAGGTTAGGGGTGGATAAACCGTTACACCCTTGTGGTTTCTTCTCTAAGAAATTTTCTGGGCCTGAGAGCAGATATAACATCGGGGAAAGGGAACTGTTAGCAGTCATTAAAGCCTTAAAGGAGTGGAGACATTTGTTGGAGGGGACCCTACACCCTATTACGATTTTGACGGACCACAAAAACTTGTCCTATATTGGGGAGGCTAAGCGCTTATCCTCTAGACAAGCTCGTTGGTCCTTATTCCTGACTCACTTCAATTATGTACTGACTTACAGACCTGGTTCTAAAAACTCTAAAGCCGATGCATTATCTCGCCAATATGAACCTTCTACTGTACCTGAACCAGTTCTTTCTTCTATAGTTCCGAAATGCAATATCATTGCTAATACGAATCTCAGGATTCATTCTCCATTACTGGCCGAGATCATTAAGTTGCAACATCTAGCACCTAAACAGACTCCTGCGGGCCGTCATTTCGTTCCTCCTGCTCTTCAACTGGAACTTTTACAGTGTTTACATAATAGCAAGATGGCGGGACATCCTGGTATTCGCAAAACTTACGCGTTGATCTCTAAGGACTTCTGGTGGCCTGCTTTACGGAGGGATATTGAGGAGTTCATCGCTGCATGTGAAGTTTGTACTAAAACCAAACAACCCCATACGCTTCCATGTGGATTCCTGCAACCCTTGGAGGTTCCAGAAAAACCATGGTCCTGTTTGGCCATGGACTTTATTGTCGATCTACCTATCTCTAAAAGACAGACTGTTATCCTCACCGTGGTTGACAGGTTTACTAAGATGGCACACTTCATTCCCCTGCCTAAACTCCCGTCTTCTCCCGAATTGGCAGAGATATTCGCTAAGGAGATTTTTCGCCTACATGGGATACCCTCTCAAATTGTATCGGACAGAGGTTCCCAATTTGTTTCCCGCTTTTGGAGGTCCTTCTGCTCTCAACTTGGTATTAAATTAAACTTTTCTTCTGCCTATCATCCTCAGTCTAACGGAGCTGCTGAACGTACCAACCAGAAAATTGAACAATATTTACGATGCTTTGTTTCTGAACACCAGGATGATTGGGTCGGTTTGATTCCTTGGGCGGAGTTTGCACACAACAATCTCGTTTGCGATTCTACTCATTCAAGCCCCTTCTTCATGAATTATGAATTCATCCGTCTATTCTTCCTTCGGATTCTCCTTCCCAGGGGGTGCCGTCGGTTGATGTTCATGTTGCCAATTTGAGGAAGTTGTGGGATCAAACTCGACAAATCCTTGTGCACAACTCTATGTTGGTCAAGAAACACGCTGATAAACGTAGAAGGGCGGCTCCGGTCTTTGTTCCAGGTGATAGGGTATGGCTGAGCACGAGGAACATCCGTTTAAAAGTGCCCTCCATGAAGTTCGCTCCTCGTTATATTGGACCTTACAGGGTGCTGACCCGTATCAATCCAGTTGCGTATCGTTTAGCTCTTCCTAATACCTTACGCATCCCGAACTCGTTTCACGTTTCATTGCTGAAACCACTCATATGTAACAGATTTTCCTCCACAATAGCCCCTCCTCGCTCCGTTCAGGTGGAGGATCAGGAGGAGTATGAGGTTAACTCTATTATTGATTCTCGAATCTCCCGGGGGAGAGTACAATATCTGGTTGATTGGAAGGGATATGGTCCTGAGGAGAGGAGTTGGGTACCTCAGGAGGATGTTCATGCTCCCCGTCTCCGCAGGGCGTATCACTCTCGCTTCCCATCTCGTCCCGGTTCATTCCGCCCGGTGGGCGTATCTGAGAGGGGGGGTACTGTCAGGGTACCTGTGGTCTCTACCTCCGAAAGAGGTAGAGACTTAGCTGTTCCTCCATCCAGACGGTCTGATGGCTCCCTTCCCCGCGGTCTATCCGGTCATGCTAGGCCGGCCGCGAGGGAGTGACTGCCTTTTACAGCATCTAGGCAGGAAGTAGTCATCAGGACACTCCCCCAGAACGACCTGTCAGTCAATTGCTGCAGGACCAATCAGGACGCCTCGGAGGCGTGGTTACTGGTCTGAACAGGGTATTTAACAGAGCTTCTTTCATTAGCTCATTGCCCTGTCGTGGTTCTAGCTTGTTCTAGTCACTCAGTGCTTGTGTATTCTATTATCCCTTTTGGTTTTGACCCGGCTTGTTTACCTTACTCTGCTTATCTCTGTTACCCTTGATTCGGCTTGTCTCTCGCTTACCTGTCTTCTGTTACCCTCGACCTCGGCTTGTCTTTGACCATTCTATACTGTACTACTTACGTTAGTCCGGCCATTCTAAGGTCCGGTATACGTATCTGGCTACTGTTTGTACTCTGCGTGTTGGATCCCTGTCCCGATCCTGACACACTGTAAGCTAATAGCAGTCAGTGTCCTTAAAGCGGGTGTCAGGCCTTCAGCGTGTACTCTGCCAACCTCTGCAAGTGCACTTTGCCACTCATATCTGGTGTCACAATAGCGTGCCTTTAAAAAGAAAAAAAGTATTTCACTGTAAGCTAATAGCAGTCAGTGTCCTTAAAGCTGGTGTCAGGCTTCAGCATGTACTCTGCCAACCTCTGCAAGTGCACTTTGGCACTCATATCTGGTGTCACAATAGCGTGCCTTTAAAAACAAAAAAAGTTTTTCACTGTAAGCTAATAGCAGTTAGTTGTCTGCAAGCGTCTGGGTGTCAGGCCTTCAGCGTGTACTCTGCCAACCTCTGCCAGTGTACTTTGACACTCATATCTGGTGTCACAATAGTGTGCCTTTAAAAAGAAAAAAAGTTTTTCACTGTAAGCTAATAGCAGTCAGTGTCCTTAAAGCGGGTGTCAGGCCTTCAGCGTGTACTCTGGAAACCTCTGCAAGTGCACTTTGCCACTCATATCTGGTGTCACAATAGCGTGCCTTTAAAAAGAAAAAAGTTTTTCACTGTAAGCTAATAGCACTTAGTTGTCTGCAAGCGTCTGGGTGTCAGGCCTTCAGCGTGTACTCTGCCAACCTCTGCCAGTGTACTTTGCCACTCATATCTGGTGTCACAATAGCGTGCCTTTAAAAAGAAAAAAGTTTTTCATTGTAAGCTAATAGCAGTTAGTTGTCTGCAAGCATCTGGGTGTCAGGCCTTCAGCGTGTACTCTGCCAACCTCTGCCAGTGTACTTTGCCACTCATATCTGGTGTCACAATAACATGCCTTTAAAAAGAAAAAAAGTTTTTCACTGTAAGCTAATAGCAGTCAGTGTCCTTAAAGCGGGTGTCAGGCCTTCAGCGTGTACTCTGCCAACCTCTGCAAGTGCACTTTGCCACTCATATCTGGTGTCACAATAGCGTGCCTTTAAAAAGAAAAAAAGTATTTCACTGTAAGCTAATAGCAGTCAGTGTCCTTAAAGCTGGTGTCAGGCCTTCAGCATGTACTCTGCCAACCTCTGCAAGTGCACTTTGGCACTCATATCTGGTGTCACAATAGCGTGCCTTTAAAAACAAAAAAAGTTTTTCACTGTAAGCTAATAGCAGTCAGTGTCCTTAAAGCGGGTGTCAGGCCTTCAGCGTGTACTCTGCCAACCTCTGCAAGTGCACTTTGCCACTCATATCTGGTGTCACAATAGCGTGCCTTTAAAAAGAAAAAAAAGTTTTTCATTGTAAGCTAATAGCAGTTAGTTATCTGCAAGCGTCTGGGTGTCAGGCCTTCAGCGTGTACTCTGCCAACCTCTGCCAGTGTACTTTGCCACTCATATCTGGTGTCACAATAGTGTGCCTTTAAAAAGAAAAAAAGTTTTTCACTGTAAGCTAATAGCAGTCAGTGTCCTTAAAGCAGGTGTCAGGCCTTCAGCGTGTTATCACCCTACTCATTGAGAAAGCTCTGAGATGGGCCAACCCACTATGGGAGAACGATAACCCATTAGTTTATAACTATAACGCATTTGTAGCTGCTTTTAGAAGAACATTTGACCCTCCAGGTAGAAAGGTTAATGCAGCCAGATTACAGATGGCGGCAGAAATCAAGTGGAATGAGCAGGCGTATATGGATGTATTTTTGAATGGCCTATCTGATGTAATCCTTGATGAGGTTGCTACCAGAGAACTCCCTGAGAATTTAGAGGATTTAATTTCGTTCATCTCTCGTATAGATGAACGTCTAACACTCGAGAGAGGAACCAGAGACCTTATTTTAGGTTAGCTCCCGCTGTTCCAAGTCCTGACTCCGCGATATCTTTGCTTACTGAACCTATGCAGATAGGGTATACCCGCCTCTCTGAGGAGGAAAGACAGCACAGGAGAAGAGAGGGTTTGTGTATGTATTGTGGAGCCAAGGGTCATTTACTCTCGAACTGTTCTAACCGCCCGGGAAACGCTCGCACCTAAGTCTCTCTAGAGGACAGGCCTTGGGTGTTTCTATTTTGTCCTCTACTCCTGATTATAAAGATCACAGGCTTCTGCTACCAGTTTCCTTAACTTGGGGGAAGGAAGTAGTAAGGGCTATGGCATTGATAGATTCCGGTGCTGCTGAGAATTTTATCGACCAAGCCTTTGCTAGTAAGAACAATTTCCCATCCCAGCTAACGGAGACACCTTTGGCCGTTGAGGCCATAGATGGTAGACCACTACTAGACCCTGTTATCTTTCGTGAGACCATACCCATTGATTTAAATGTTGGTATCCTACACGTGGAGAAATTATCTCTTATGCTCATTTCGTCTCCTTCCGTTCCCATAGTTCTGGGGTACCCATGGTTGAAAAAACATAACCCTATTATCGATTGGGAGTTAGGAGAGATACTCGAGTGGGGCCAGGGCTTCCAGGATCGGTGTTTGTGCAAGGTTTCTCCATTAGCTAATATTAACATACCAGAGAATCCTACTCAGTCCACAGAAAGACAAATACCAGACCTTTACCTAGACTTAAGGGCAGTATTTGACAAGAGGAATGCCGATTCTTTGCCTCCACACAGGTCATTTGACTGTAAGATTAAGCTTCTACCGGCACTATGCCTCCGAGGGGCCATGTATATCCTTTGTCTGTTCAGGAAAACTCGGTTCTAGAGGAGTATATTCGGGAGAATTTAGAAAAGGGATTCATCAGGAGGTCTTCTTCTCCGGCCGGGGCTGGGTTCTTTTTCATTAAGAAGAAGGATGGCACGCTGAGACCTTGTATCGATTACCGAGGCTTGAATAAAATAACTGTCAGAAATGCCTATCCTATCCCACTGATTACCGAGTTATTTGATCGTCTTAAGGGCTCCAAAATCTTCACCAAGTTAGATCTCAGAGGGGCTTACAATTTGGTGAGAATCCAGCAAGGTCACGAGTGGATGACGGCATTCAATACCCGGTATGGCCATTACGAATACACTGTTATGCCATTTGGACTATGCAATGCTCCTGCAGTATTTCAAGATTTGATTAATGAGGTACTTAGGGAGTTTCAGCATGATTGTGTTATTGTTTACCTGGACGACATACTAATACACTCTAAGGAGATTGAGACTCACCATAGACAGGTCAGAAAGGTATTACACAAGCTGCTGCAACATGGTCTATATTGCAAATTGGAGAAGTGCAGTTTTGATCAGTCTCAGGTAGACTTTCTTGGATACGTGATTTCTGGGGAGGGTTTTAAAATGGATCCTGTAAAACTCCAATCTATTTTAGACTGGCCCTTGCCCAAAGGACTCAAGGCTATCCAAAGGTTTATTGGTTTTTCCAACTACTATAGGCGCTTCATTAAAGGATACTCCTCTATCATTGCGCCTATTACCAATATGACCAAACAAGGGGCTGATACTAAGTTCTGGTCTAAGGAAGCTCTTGGTGCTTTCAAGACTCTCAAGGAACTTTTTGCCTCGGCTCCCATTCTAGTCCATCCTGATACGACTCTGCCTTTCTTGCTCGAGGTCGATGCCTCTGAGACAGCATTTGGGGCTGTTCTGTCTCAAAGGTTAGGGGTGGATAAACCGTTACACCCTTGTGGTTTCTTCTCTAAGAAATTTTCTGGGCCTGAGAGCAGATATAACATCGGGGAAAGGGAACTGTTAGCAGTCATTAAAGCCTTAAAGGAGTGGAGACATTTGTTGGAGGGGACCCTACACCCTATTACGATTTTGACGGACCACAAAAACTTGTCCTATATTGGGGAGGCTAAGCGCTTATCCTCTAGACAAGCTCGTTGGTCCTTATTCCTGACTCACTTCAATTATGTACTGACTTACAGACCTGGTTCTAAAAACTCTAAAGCCGATGCATTATCTCGCCAATATGAACCTTCTACTGTACCTGAACCAGTTCTTTCTTCTATAGTTCCGAAATGCAATATCATTGCTAATACGAATCTCAGGATTCATTCTCCATTACTGGCCGAGATCATTAAGTTGCAACATCTAGCACCTAAACAGACTCCTGCGGGCCGTCATTTCGTTCCTCCTGCTCTTCAACTGGAACTTTTACAGTGTTTACATAATAGCAAGATGGCGGGACATCCTGGTATTCGCAAAACTTACGCGTTGATCTCTAAGGACTTCTGGTGGCCTGCTTTACGGAGGGATATTGAGGAGTTCATCGCTGCATGTGAAGTTTGTACTAAAACCAAACAACCCCATACGCTTCCATGTGGATTCCTGCAACCCTTGGAGGTTCCAGAAAAACCATGGTCCTGTTTGGCCATGGACTTTATTGTCGATCTACCTATCTCTAAAAGACAGACTGTTATCCTCACCGTGGTTGACAGGTTTACTAAGATGGCACACTTCATTCCCCTGCCTAAACTCCCGTCTTCTCCCGAATTGGCAGAGATATTCGCTAAGGAGATTTTTCGCCTACATGGGATACCCTCTCAAATTGTATCGGACAGAGGTTCCCAATTTGTTTCCCGCTTTTGGAGGTCCTTCTGCTCTCAACTTGGTATTAAATTAAACTTTTCTTCTGCCTATCATCCTCAGTCTAACGGAGCTGCTGAACGTACCAACCAGAAAATTGAACAATATTTACGATGCTTTGTTTCTGAACACCAGGATGATTGGGTCGGTTTGATTCCTTGGGCGGAGTTTGCACACAACAATCTCGTTTGCGATTCTACTCATTCAAGCCCCTTCTTCATGAATTATGAATTCATCCGTCTATTCTTCCTTCGGATTCTCCTTCCCAGGGGGTGCCGTCGGTTGATGTTCATGTTGCCAATTTGAGGAAGTTGTGGGATCAAACTCGACAAATCCTTGTGCACAACTCTATGTTGGTCAAGAAACACGCTGATAAACGTAGAAGGGCGGCTCCGGTCTTTGTTCCAGGTGATAGGGTATGGCTGAGCACGAGGAACATCCGTTTAAAAGTGCCCTCCATGAAGTTCGCTCCTCGTTATATTGGACCTTACAGGGTGCTGACCCGTATCAATCCAGTTGCGTATCGTTTAGCTCTTCCTAATACCTTACGCATCCCGAACTCGTTTCACGTTTCATTGCTGAAACCACTCATATGTAACAGATTTTCCTCCACAATAGCCCCTCCTCGCTCCGTTCAGGTGGAGGATCAGGAGGAGTATGAGGTTAACTCTATTATTGATTCTCGAATCTCCCGGGGGAGAGTACAATATCTGGTTGATTGGAAGGGATATGGTCCTGAGGAGAGGAGTTGGGTACCTCAGGAGGATGTTCATGCTCCCCGTCTCCGCAGGGCGTATCACTCTCGCTTCCCATCTCGTCCCGGTTCATTCCGCCCGGTGGGCGTATCTGAGAGGGGGGGTACTGTCAGGGTACCTGTGGTCTCTACCTCCGAAAGAGGTAGAGACTTAGCTGTTCCTCCATCCAGACGGTCTGATGGCTCCCTTCCCCGCGGTCTATCCGGTCATGCTAGGCCGGCCGCGAGGGAGTGACTGCCTTTTACAGCATCTAGGCAGGAAGTAGTCATCAGGACACTCCCCCAGAACGACCTGTCAGTCAATTGCTGCAGGACCAATCAGGACGCCTCGGAGGCGTGGTTACTGGTCTGAACAGGGTATTTAACAGAGCTTCTTTCATTAGCTCATTGCCCTGTCGTGGTTCTAGCTTGTTCTAGTCACTCAGTGCTTGTGTATTCTATTATCCCTTTTGGTTTTGACCCGGCTTGTTTACCTTACTCTGCTTATCTCTGTTACCCTTGATTCGGCTTGTCTCTCGCTTACCTGTCTTCTGTTACCCTCGACCTCGGCTTGTCTTTGACCATTCTATACTGTACTACTTACGTTAGTCCGGCCATTCTAAGGTCCGGTATACGTATCTGGCTACTGTTTGTACTCTGCGTGTTGGATCCCTGTCCCGATCCTGACACACTGTAAGCTAATAGCAGTCAGTGTCCTTAAAGCGGGTGTCAGGCCTTCAGCGTGTACTCTGCCAACCTCTGCAAGTGCACTTTGCCACTCATATCTGGTGTCACAATAGCGTGCCTTTAAAAAGAAAAAAAGTATTTCACTGTAAGCTAATAGCAGTCAGTGTCCTTAAAGCTGGTGTCAGGCTTCAGCATGTACTCTGCCAACCTCTGCAAGTGCACTTTGGCACTCATATCTGGTGTCACAATAGCGTGCCTTTAAAAACAAAAAAAGTTTTTCACTGTAAGCTAATAGCAGTTAGTTGTCTGCAAGCGTCTGGGTGTCAGGCCTTCAGCGTGTACTCTGCCAACCTCTGCCAGTGTACTTTGACACTCATATCTGGTGTCACAATAGTGTGCCTTTAAAAAGAAAAAAAGTTTTTCACTGTAAGCTAATAGCAGTCAGTGTCCTTAAAGCGGGTGTCAGGCCTTCAGCGTGTACTCTGGAAACCTCTGCAAGTGCACTTTGCCACTCATATCTGGTGTCACAATAGCGTGCCTTTAAAAAGAAAAAAAGTTTTTCACTGTAAGCTAATAGCACTTAGTTGTCTGCAAGCGTCTGGGTGTCAGGCCTTCAGCGTGTACTCTGCCAACCTCTGCCAGTGTACTTTGCCACTCATATCTGGTGTCACAATAGCGTGCCTTTAAAAAGAAAAAAGTTTTTCATTGTAAGCTAATAGCAGTTAGTTGTCTGCAAGCGTCTGGGTGTCAGGCCTTCAGCGTGTACTCTGCCAACCTCTGCCAGTGTACTTTGCCACTCATATCTGGTGTCACAATAACATGCCTTTAAAAAGAAAAAAAGTTTTTCACTGTAAGCTAATAGTCAGTGTCCTTAAAGCGGGTGTCAGGCCTTCAGCGTGTACTCTGCCAACCTCTGCAAGTGCACTTTGCCACTCATATCTGGTGTCACAATAGCGTGCCTTTAAAAAGAAAAAAAGTATTTCACTGTAAGCTAATAGCAGTCAGTGTCCTTAAAGCTGGTGTCAGGCCTTCAGCATGTACTCTGCCAACCTCTGCAAGTGCACTTTGGCACTCATATCTGGTGTCACAATAGCGTGCCTTTAAAAACAAAAAAAGTTTTTCACTGTAAGCTAATAGCAGTCAGTGTCCTTAAAGCGGGTGTCAGGCCTTCAGCGTGTACTCTGCCAACCTCTGCAAGTGCACTTTGCCACTCATATCTGGTGTCACAATAGCGTGCCTTTAAAAAGAAAAAAAAGTTTTTCATTGTAAGCTAATAGCAGTTAGTTATCTGCAAGCGTCTGGGTGTCAGGCCTTCAGCGTGTACTCTGCCAACCTCTGCCAGTGTACTTTGCCACTCATATCTGGTGTCACAATAGTGTGCCTTTAAAAAGAAAAAAAGTTTTTCACTGTAAGCTAATAGCAGTCAGTGTCCTTAAAGCAGGTGTCAGGCCTTCAGCGTGTACTCTGCCAACCTCTGCAAGTGCACTTTGCCACTCATATCTGGTGTCACTATAGCGTTCATTTAAAACCCAAAAACTTTTTCCACTGTTATAGATTGAATAGCAGTTGTCTTCAAGCGGGTGTCAGGCCTACAGCGTGTACTCTGCCAACCTCTGCCAGTGCACATTGCCACTCATATCTGGTCTCGCAGTAGCTTGCACGCATAGTACCACTAATCCCCCCCAAAAAATGACAGGCAGAGGCAGGCCACCCCGCAGGGGCCATCGTGGTCGTGGAGCCCTAGAATAATGCCCAGTTTTCAGAGGCCAACGTACCCTGAACTTGAAAAGTTCTGAGGACATAGTTGACTGGCTAACACAGGACACCCAATATTCTACAGCTTCCAATCGGAACCTTGACGCACCATCTTCCTCCAGCTTAGCTTCGGGCACCTCTCAAGATACCACTCACCCGCCTGCCGCCACCACCAACACTAGCACCACAGCCGCTTCACTTGGTATGTCAGAGGAGTTATTTACACATCCGTTTGAAGAAATGAGTGATGCGCAACCATTATTGCCAGAGGATGTAAATAACAGGGATATGTCTCAGGCAGGCAGCATTACACACATGGACGTACGGTGTGATGATGATGATGTTGTACCCGCTGCTGCTTCCTTTGCTGAGTTGTCAGATACAAGTGAAGCGGTTGATGATGACGATGCGTCCATGGATGTCACGTGGGTGCCCGCTCGGCAAGAAGAAGAACAGGGCGAAAGTTCAGATTTGGAGACAGAGAGGAGGAGGAGGAGACGAGTTGGAAGCAGCGGGATGTCGTCGCAAGGAGCTAGTGGCACAGTCAGACAGCATGCATCGGCACCCGGGGTCAGCCCGACAGCACGCCAATCAACGCATGCCGTGTCCACCACCAGAATGCCGTCATTGCAGAGCTCAGCAGTGTGGCATTTTTTTGTGTGTCTGCCTCTGACAACAGCGATGCCATTTGCAACCTGTGCCAAAAGAAACTGAGTCGTGGGAAGTCCAACACCCGCCTAGGCACAACTGCTTTGCGTAGGCACATGATCGCACATCACAAACGCCTATGGGATCAACACATGAGTACAAGCAACACACAAACTCAAAGCCGCCATCCTCCTCCTGGTCCAGCATCTTCAGCCACGTCATCCACTGCTGTCCTCCTTGCCCCCTCTCAACCATCCGCCACTCCGTCTCTCGCCTTGAGCAGTTCCCGCTCATCTGCCCACATTCAAGTGTCTGTCAAGGACATGTTTGCACATAAGAAGCCAATGTCAGAAAGTCACCCCCTTGCCCAGCATCTGACAGCTGGCTTGTCTGAACTATTAGCCCGCCAGCTTTTACCATACAAGCTGGTGGAGTCTGAGGCGTTCAAAAAATTTGTGGCTATTGGGATACCGCAGTGGAAGGTACCCGGACGAAATTTCTTTGCATAAAAGCCAATCCCCAACCTGTACTCGATTGTGCAAAAGGAAGTAATGGCATGTCTGGCACACAGTGTTGGGGCAAGGGTCCATCTGACCACTGATACCTGGTCTGCAAAGTCAGGGCAGGTATATCACCTACACTGCGCATTGGGTAAACCTGCTGACGGCTGCCAAGCATGGAATGCGTGGCTCTGCAGAGGAGTTGGTGACACCGCCACGACTTGCAGGCAGGCCTGCTGCCACCTCCTCTACTCCTCCTACTCCATCCTCTTCCATAACCACCTCGGCTGAGTCCTCTTCTGCTGCTGCGTCTTGCTCCACATCAACGGCACCCCCCCAGCTCCCCAGGTACTATTCCACATCCCGGATACGGCAGTGTCACGCCGTCTTGGGTTTGACTTGCTTGAAAGCAGAGAGTCACACCGGACAAGCACTCCTGTCCGCCCTGAACGCACAGGTGGAAAAGTGGCTGACTCCGCAGCAACTGGATATCGGCAAAGTGGTTTGTGAAAACGGAACAAATTTGTTGGCGGCATTGAAGTTGGGCAAGTTGACACATGTGCCGTGCATGGCACGTGTGTAATCTGATCGTACAACGCTTTGTGCATAAGTACACAGGCTTACAGGACGTCCTGAAGCAGGCCAGGAAGGTGTGTGGCCATTTCAGGCGTTCCTACACGGCCATGGCGCACTTTGCAGATATCCAGCGGCGAAACAACATGCCAGTGAGGCGCTTGATTTGCGACAGCCCGACACGTTGGAATTCAACACTCCTAATGTTCGACCGCCTGCTCCAACTAGAAAAAGCCGTTAATTAATATTTGTATGACCGTGGTGATAGGACAGCCTCTGGGGAGCTGGGAATTTTTTTGCCACGTTACTGGACACTCATGCGCAATGCCTGTAGGCTCATGCGTCCTTTTGAGGAGGTGACACACCTGGTCAGTCGCACCGAAGGCACCATCAGCGACATCATACCATTTGTTTTCTTCCTGGAGCGTGCCCTGCGAAGAGTGCTGGATCAGGCCGTAGATGAGCGTGAAGAGGAAGAGGAAGAGTTGTGGTCACCATCACCACCAGAAACAGCCTTATCAGCATCGCTTGCTGGACCTGAGGCAACGCTGGAAGAGGATTGTGAGGAAGAGGAGTCAGAGGAGGAATGTGGCTTTGAGGAGGAGGAGGAAGACCAACCACAACAGGCATCCCAGGGTGCTCGTTGTCACCTATCTGGTACCCGTGGTGTTGTACGTGGCTGGGGGGAAGAGATCACTGAGGAGGAGGAACGGGAAATGAGCTCGGCATCCAACCTTGTGCAAATGGGGTCTTTCATGCTGTCGTGCCTGTTGAGGGACCATCGTATAAAAAGGCTGAAGGAGAATGACCTGTACTGGGTGCCCACGCTACTAGACCCCCGGTATAAGCAGAAAGTGGCGGAAATGTTACCAAATTACAACAAGTCGGAAAGGATGCAGCATTTGCAAAATAAATTAAAAAGTATGCTTTACACAGCGTATAAGGGTGATGTCACAGCACAACGGGAATATAACAGGGGAAGAGGTGAAAGTCATCCTCCTCCTCCCACGACCACGCCGGCAAGGACAGGACGCTTTAAAGACGTGTTGTTGATGGAGGACATGCAGAGCTTTTTAAGTCCTACGCATCGCCACAGCCCTTCGGGATCCACCCTCAGAGAACGACTCGACCGACAGGTAGCAGACTACCTCGCCTTAACTGCAGATATCGACACTCTGAGGAGTGATGAACCCCTTGACTACTGGGTGTGCAGGCTTGACCTGTGGCCTGAGCTATCCCAATTTGCGATAGAACTTCTGGCCTGCCCCGCTTCAAGTGTCCTGTCAGAAAGGACCTTCAGTGCAGCAGGAAGTATTGTCACTGAGAAGTCGCCTAGGTCAAAAAAGTCTAGATTACCTCACCTTTATTAAGATGAATGAGAGATGGATCCCAAAGGGACTGATAGTGGGCGATACATTCGACTAAAAAAGGCCTGATAAGATGAGCTGCCTTGGGCTAAAAATGGTGACCCTATGTAGGAGGAACAGTCCCTATTCTTCTCTGTGTCAGTGTGTATCAGGGTCCCTGAGGACAGGTGTCAATCCATATCTGCCAAGTGACCCTATGTAGGGGGAACAGTCCCTATTCTGCTCTGTGTCAGTGTGTATCAGGGATCATTAGGATAGGTGTCAATCCATATCTGCCAAGTGACCCTATGTAGGGGGAACAGTCCCTATTCTGCTCTGTGTCAGTGTGTATCAGGGATCATTAGGATAGGTGTCAATCCATATCTGCCAAGTGACCCTATGTAGGGGGAACAGTCCCTATTCTGCTCTGTGTCAGTGTGTATCAGGGTCTCTGAGGACAGGTGTCAATCCATATGTCAGGATCGGGACAGGGATCCAACACGCAGAGTACAAAGAGAGGAAAGGTACGTATACCGGGCCTTAGAATGGCCGGACTAACGTACCGAGAGTAATAGAGAATAGTCAGAGACAAGCCGAGGTCGAGGGAACGAGAAGACAGATAAGCGAGAGACAAGCCGGGTCAAGGAATAACAGAGATAAGCAGGGTAGTACAACGAGCCGAGTCAAAACCAATAGAGCAAACTAGAATACCAGAGCACTGAGTGACTAGACAAGCTAGAACCACGACAGGGCAATGAGCTGAAGTGAGAAGTAAGCTTAAATACCCTGGCTCTGGATGGTAATCACGCCTCTGACAAGTACCGATTGGATATCGGACACTTGAGTGACAGGTCGCTCGAGATAGCGTCATGACGTCACGTATTGAGCGTCCCGCTAGAAAAGAACGTGGATTCCTCGCGGCCGGTGTTTAAGTGACTGGATGAACCGCGAGGAACGAAGGAAACAGCTCGCCTGGACGGACAAACCACCAAGTCTCTACCTCCCTTAGAAGTAGAGACCTCAGGTACCCTGACAGTACCCCCCCTCTCAGATACGCCCACCGGGTGGAAGGAACCGGGGCGAGATGGGAAGCGAAGGTGAAATGCTCTGCGAAGGCGAGAAGCATGAACGTCCTCCTGAGGTACCCAACTCCTCTCCTCAGGACCATATCCCCTCCAGTTGACCAGATATTGCAATTTTCCCCTTGAAATTCTGGAATCAATGATGGAGCTGACCTCGTACTCCTCCCGACCCTCCACCTGAACAGGACGTGGCGAGGAGACCTTAGAGGAGAATTTGTTGCAAATAAGAGGTTTCAACAAGGAGACATGAAAAGAATTAGGAATGCGTAAGGCAGGTGGCAGAGCAAGGCGATACGCAACCGGATTGATACGAGTGAGAACCCTGTAAGGACCTATGTAGCGAGGAGCAAATTTCATAGATGGAACTTTTAGGCGAATATTCTTAGTACTCAACCATACCCTATCCCCAGGAACAAAAACAGGAGCCGCTCTTCTATGCTTGTCAGCGTGTTTCTTGAACAACGAAGAACTATGTAACAGAATTTGCCGAGTCTGATCCCATAATTTCTTCAGGTTGGCGACATGATCATCAACCGACGGTATCCCCTGAGAAGAGGAAACCGAAGGAAAAATTGAAGGATGAAAGCCATAGTTCATGAAGAAAGGGCTAGAGCGAGTTGAATCACAAACAAGGTTATTGTGTGCGAACTCCGCCCAAGGAATCAGACCGACCCAATCGTCCTGGTGTTCGGAAACAAAGCAACGCAGATACTGTTCGATCTTTTGATTGGTACGTTCAGCAGCTCCGTTAGACTGAGGGTGATAGGCAGAGGAGAAGTTCAATTTGATACCCATTTGAGAACAAAAGGATCTCCAGAAACGTGAGACAAATTGAGAACCTCTATCAGAAACAATCTCTGAAGGAATCCCATGTAGGCGAAAAACCTCTCTCGCAAAAATCTCCACCAATTCAGGAGAAGTCGGAAGTTTAGGTAATGGCACGAAATGGGCCATCTTAGTAAATCTATCCACCACCGTGAGAATAACAGTCTGTCTCTTGGAAGCAGGTAAATCAACGATAAAGTCTATGGACAAACAGGACCAAGGTCTCTCAGGAATGTCCAAGGGGTGTAACAGGCCACATGGAGATGCATGAGGTAGTTTAGTCTTGGCACAAGTCTCACAAGCTGCGACGAACTCCTCAATATCTTTTCGAAGTGAAGGCCACCAGAAATCCTTGGATATCAGAGAGTATGTCTTGCGAATACCAGGATGTCCAGCTATTTTACTTTCGTGAAAACATTGTAAGAGCTCCAGTTGAAGTTCAGGAGGAACAAAGTTTCTTCCCTCAGGAGTGTCTCCGGGAGCTAGATGTTGTGAGTTCAAGATCTGGTCAAGTAGCGGAGAATGAATTTTAAGACTGGTATTAGCAATAATATTGCATTTGGGTACAATGGAGGACAAAAGTGGTTCAACTGAAGCAGAAGGCTCAAATTGGCGAGATAGCGCATCGGCTTTAGAATTCTTTGAGCCAGGTCTGTAAGTCAGAACGTAATTGAAATGGGTAAGAAACAACGACCAACGAGCCTGCCTGGAGGACAAACGTTTGGCCTCTCCGATATAAGACAAATTTTTGTGGTCTGTTAGAATGGTAACAGGATGTAAAGTACCTTCCAATAAATGTCTCCACTCTTTCAAAGCCTTGATAACCGCTAGTAATTCTCTGTCACCAATGTCATATCTGCTCTCAGTACCGGACAATTTTTTAGAGAAAAATCCACATGGATGTAATGGTTTATCAACACCCAACCTTTGAGATAGGACAGCACCTAAACCAGTCTCTGATGCGTCTACCTCAAGTAGAAAAGGCAGGGAAGTGTCGGGGTGAACTAAAATTGGAGCGGAAGCGAAAAGCTCCTTGAGAGTTTTGAATGCAAGAAGAGCTTCAGTAGTCCAATTCTTAGTATCAGCCCCCTGTTTGGTCATATTAGTGATAGGTGCGATAATGGAAGAGTAGCCCTTAATAAAGCGCCTATAATAATTAGAAAAACCAATAAATCTCTGTACGGCTTTAAGACCTTTGGGTAAAGGCCACTCTAGAATGGACTGGAGTTTATCCGGATCCATCTTAAATCCCTCCCCAGAGATCACATAGCCGAGAAAGGTTACCTGGGTTTGATCAAAACTACATTTCTCCAACTTGCAGTACAAGCCATGCTGGAGAAGCTTGTGCAAAACCCTCCTGACTTGCTTGTGATGAGTCTCAATCTCACTAGAATGTATAAGTATATCATCTAGGTATACAATGACGCAATCTTGCTGAAATTCCCTAAGAACCTCATTTATCAGATCTTGGAATACAGCTGGTGCATTGCATAACCCAAAAGGCATAACCGTATATTCATAGTGGCCATAGCGAGTATTGAATGCCGTCATCCACTCATGTCCCTGCTGGATTCTCACCAAGTTATATGCCCCTCTGAGGTCTAACTTGGTGAAAATTGTAGAGCCCTTCAAACGATCGAAGAGTTCGGTGATCAAGGGAATCGGGTAGGCATTTTTAATGGTTATCTTATTTAGGCCTCGATAATCAATACAAGGTCTCAAAGAACCATCCTTCTTTTTAACAAAAAAAAATCCAGCCCCGGCAGGGGAGGAGGACCTCCTAATGAATCCCTTGTCTAAATTTTCGTGAATATACTCCTCTAGAACTGAGTTCTCTTTCGTAGATAATGGGTATACATGACCTCTGGGGGGCATGGTACCAGGGAGTAGGTTAATTTTGCAATCAAAGGACCTGTGTGGGGGTAAGGTATCGGCTTTCTTTTTGTCAAATACTGCCTTTAAATCTAGATACTGAGACGGAATTTGTGTCTCTGTAGGCTTGTCAGAGTTAGCCGATGTGTTGGTTAATCCGAGAGGTGAGACCTTCCGCAAGCATTTTTCTTGACAATTATGTCCCCACGAAACTATCTCCCCTGACTCCCAATTAATAATAGGGTTATGTCTCCTCAACCAGGAGTACCCCAGGACTATGGGAATAGACGGAGAAGAAATGAGCAGTAAGGATGTCCTCTCTATGTAGGATGCCAACAGTTAAGTTAATCGGTATGGTCTCATGGAAAATAACAGGCTCAAGTAACGGTCTACCATCGATGGCCTCAACAGCCAGTGGTGTCTCTTTTAACTGGGATGGAATAGCATGCTTGGCAGCAAAACCCTGATCTATAAAGCTCTCAGCAGCTCCAGAATCGATTAGTGCCATAATCTTAACTACTCCCTTCTCCCACTTTAAAGAAACGGGTAACAGAAGCCTGAGCTCTTTGTAGTTGTGAATAGAGGACAAAGTAGAAACACCCAAGGCCTGTCCTCTAGAGAAACTTAGGTGCGAGCGTTTCCCGAACGATTGGGACAATTTAGGCGTAAATGACCTCTGACTCCACAATACATACATAAACCCTCCCTTCTCCTGTACTGTCTCTCCCTCTCTGTGAGATGAGTACTGCCTATCTGCATAGGTTCAGGAATACGTAAGTCCTCGAACTCAGAATTTTGAAAGGTAGGTGCTAGTTTAAAGGAGGGTCTACGGGTCCTATCTCGAGTGTTCTGCCTCTCTCTTAAGCGTTCATCAATACGAGATATAAAAGAAATTAAATCCTCCAAATTCTCAGGGAGTTCTCTAGTAGCGACCTCGTCAAGAATTACATCTGATAACCCATTCAGAAACACATCTATATAAGCCTGTTCATTCCACTTAACTTCTGCCGCCAAGGACCTGAACTCTAGTGCATAATCCACAAGTGTTCGATTGTCCTGTCTAAGGCGCAACAGTAATCTAGCTGCATTGACCTTTCTACCAGGAGGGTCAAAAGTTCTTCTAAACGCAGCTACAAAGGCATTATAATTATAGACTAGTGGATTATCATTCTCCCATAAAGGATTGGCCCATCTCAGAGCTTTCTCAATGAGTAAAGTAATAACAAATCCAACCTTCGCTCTATCTGTAGGATAAGAGCGGGGTTGTAATTCGAAATGGATGCTAATCTGGTTCAGAAAGCCACGACACTTCTCCGGTGACCCGCCATAACGTACTGGTGGGGTAATACGGGAAGAAGCACTTACAGTGGCTACCTCTAGACCTGAGACTGCAGAAGAAATAGAAGGAGTACGTGTCTCCTCAGGTGGGTTACTAGCACGAGACAAAAGTGCCTGTAGTGCTAGGGCCATCTGATCCATCCTATGCTCCATGGCGTCAAACCTGGGATCAGAAGAACCAAGCTGACTGTTTGTACCTGCAGGATCCATTGGCCCTGTCGTAATGTCAGGATCGGGACAGGGATCCAACACGCAGAGTACAAAGAGAGGAAAGGTACGTATACCGGGCCTTAGAATGGCCGGACTAACGTACCGAGAGTAATAGAGAATAGTCAGAGACAAGCCGAGGTCGAGGGAACGAGAAGACAGATAAGCGAGAGACAAGCCGGGTCAAGGAATAACAGAGATAAGCAGGGTAGTACAACGAGCCGAGTCAAAACCAATAGAGCAAACTAGAATACCAGAGCACTGAGTGACTAGACAAGCTAGAACCACGACAGGGCAATGAGCTGAAGTGAGAAGTAAGCTTAAATACCCTGGCTCTGGATGGTAATCACGCCTCTGACAAGTACCGATTGGATATCGGACACTTGAGTGACAGGTCGCTCGAGATAGCGTCATGACGTCACGTATTGAGCGTCCCGCTAGAAAAGAACGTGGATTCCTCGCGGCCGGTGTTTAAGTGACTGGATGAACCGCGAGGAACGAAGGAAACAGCTCGCCTGGACGGACAAACCACCAAGTCTCTACCTCCCTTAGAAGTAGAGACCTCAGGTACCCTGACACCATATCTGCCAAATGACCCTATGTAGGGGGAACAGTCCCTATTCTGCTCTGTGTCAGTGTGTATCAGGGTCTCTGAGGACAGGTGTCAATCCATATCTGCCAAGTGACCCTATGTAGGGGGAACAGTCCCTATTCTGCTCTGTGTCAGTGTGTATCAGGGTCTCTGAGGACAGGTGTCAATCCATATTTGCCAAGTGACCCTATGTAGGGGGAACAGTCCCTATTCTGCTCTGTGTCAGTGTGTATCAGGGTCCCTGAGGACAGGTGTCAATCCATATCTGCCAAGTGACCCTATGTAGGGGGAACAGTCCCTATTCTGCTCTGTGTCAGTGTGTATCAGGGTCTCTGAGGACAGGTGGCAATCCATATCTGCCAAGTGACCCTATGTAGGGGGAACAGTCCCTATTCTGCTCTGTGTCAATGTGTATCAGGGATCATTAGGATAGGTGTCAATCCATATCTGCCAAGTGACCCTATGTAGGGGGAACAGTCCCTATTCTGCTCTGTGTCAGTGTGTATCAGGGATTATTAGGATAGGTGTCAATCCATTTCTGCCGAGTGACCCTATGTAGGGGGAACAGTCCCTATTCTGCTCTGTGTCAGTGTGTATCAGGGATCATTAGGATAGGTGTCAATCCATATCTGCCAAGTGACCCTATGTAGGGGGAACAGTCCCTATTCTGCTCTGTGTCAGTGTGTATCAGGGTCTCTGAGGACAGGTGTCAATCCATATCTGCCAAGTGACCCTATGTAGGAGGAACAGTCCCTATTCTGCTCTGTGTCAGTGTGTATCATGGTCCCTGAGGACAGGTGTCAATCCATATCTGCCAAGTGACCCTATGTAGGGGGAACAGTCCCTATTCTGCTCTGTGTCAGTGTGTATCAGGGTCTCTGAGGACAGGTGTCAATCCATATGTCAAGGTGTCAATATGTCATATGTCAGGTGTCAATCCATATCCATTGTGATTTAGGAATGTTAGGTGATTTATGCCCTTTATGGATTAAAACCAGACTCTGCATCAACTGTGTAATTTTCCATGGGAGTTTTGCCATGGATCCCCCACCGGCATGCCACAGTTCAGGTGTTAGTCCCTTTGAAACAACTTTTCCATCACTATTGTGGCCAGAAAGAATCCCTGTGGGTTTTAAAATTCTCCTGCCCATCGTCTCTGCTAATAACTCTCGCGAGACCCGGTTGCCATGGCAACGCTCCGCGGGTCTCGCGAGAGTTATTGGAGGAGAGAAGAGAAGAGGCTGTGTGCTGCGTGGGCCCCCTCTGCGGTAACAGGGAGCGGGGGGCCCGCGGCTGCACACATAGCGATATTCGCTATCTATGTGTGCAGAGAGGGAAAGTGTCACCCCCTGATGGCGGCCCTGTTCCAAGGTGTCATTCAGCCTATGCCCTTCATGGCCAGGACACATTTCCCCAATTTTATGAGGTATTTCAGGCCTTGCATTAGAGGTGCAGGTGATCGGCCCAGTGTCAGCAGTCGGTGTCCATGTCTAATCCCGTCCCACTTCGTCAGACCTTCAATGGTCCCAGGATTGTGTGGCATCAGTTTGCGCATTTTTATCTTTACTCTTCACTGCCTCGCTCAAGTCATGGGAGTTGCCACTCGGCAATCCTGACACAGGGTTGCTTGGTGGGGGTGTAGAGGTGTTTTTGGCTCTGAGCGGTTAATCGGCTGCAATGGAGCAGGTTGATCCAGCTTGTGCTCCAGTTTCTTCCAGAATATCCTTAAGAGTCTGTCCACTTCACCAGGACTTCAACACGTGTAGAGTTAGGTGGGTTCAATGACACTAGCTGAGCCCGCCATCTATGGTGAGCCACCACTTGCTTTCTCTTCAGTGTGCTGCATTCACTACACACTCTCTGCATTCACTACACATTAACACACACTCTGCATTCACTACAAATTTACACACACACAACATTCATTACACAGACACACTCTGCATTCACTACACCCTAACACACACTCTGCAGTTATTACACACTAACACACACTCTGCATTCACTAAACTATGCACACACTCTGCATTCACTACACTAACATACACTCTGCATCAACTGTACACACAGCATCCACTACACAAACATCCTGTATTCACAGTACACACACTACATCCACCACAAATTTAAACACTCTGCATTCACTATACACAGACACTGCGTCTAATACACACACTACATCCACTACAGACACTGCATCCACTAAACACATTTCATCTAGTACATACAAACACTACATCCACTACACAAACACACAATACATCACTGTACACACACTACATCCACTACTCAAACACTCTCTGCATTCACTACACATTAACACTCTGCATTCACTACACTAACACACACTCTGCATCCGCTACACACTAACACACCCTTTGCATTCACTACACATTAACACACTGCATTCACTACACTAACACACACTCTGTATCCGCTACACACTAACACACTCTCTGCATTCACTACACATTAACACACTCTCTGCATTCACTACACATTAACACACACTCTGCATTCACTACACATTTACACACACTCTGCATTCACTGCACTAACACACACACTACATTCATTACACTGACACACTCTGCATTCACTACACACTAACACACACTCTGCATTCATTACACACTAACACACACTCTGCATTCACTAAACTATGCACACACTCTGGATTCACTATACTGACACACACTCTTCATTAACTGTACACACAGCATCCACTACACAAACATCCTGTATTCACAGTACACACACTACATCCACCACAAATTGAAACACTTTGCATTCACTATACACCGACACTGCGTCTAATACACACACTACATTCACTACAGACACTGCATCCACTAAACACATTTCATCTAGTACATACAAACACTACATCCACTACACAAACACACACTACATCACTGTACACACACTACATCCACTACTCAAACACACTCTGCGTTCACTATACACACTGCATCCGCTACACAAACACACACTCTGCATTCACTGCACAAACAGTATCTAATACACACAAACACTACATCCATTACACACATTCTAATTCACTTCCACTATACACACCACATTCAGTCCCGCATCATTGTCAGCGGACTAGGTAGGGCGTGGGCGGGCCTGGGAGGGAGGGGGCGGGGGGAGGCCAGACCTTGTGCTTTGTCAGGGGCCCCAAAATTTCTGATGGCAGCCCTGCCTTGGAACTTGGCGACATCTCACCTTTTGCCTGAATTACTACAGCTAAAAAAAAATTTATATATGATTGTTAAATCTGCATACCTTCTACTGTCTACATACTCTGGTCTTTATTGCCTCGTATTACTAACCTCTCACACTATGGAGGTTTCCTGGGGAAAGCATTCTGACAAGTCAAGCATGAAGCCCATGGAATAAGCAAAGCTAGGTGGAATGGGCCTTGACAGAGCTAGGAGGCAGGCCTATGGAGGAGTGTTACTTGATTGGTCAATTGATAAAAGGGGAGTGGCTTAGTCATATAAATATTCGCCATTTTAAAATTGGGTTCCATTTTAATTTGAAATCTTTACCTGTTGTTAGCTGTTGCTGGCTTCTGGTTGGGATTTCTTCTTCTTTGTCTTTCAGATGGATTCCGTGGCTGAGAGTGATATGGCAGCGATCCTCGAGGGCGTGAAGGCGGCGATCCGGCAGCATGGCACAGCTTGGATGGAGCAGCAGCTGGGGGCAGCACTGAGCATGGCGGGTCCGTCGGCGGCGCCGGCGCGGAGGACTTTGCGCCGGACCAGGCCTCCACAGCGATTGAGCCCTGAGGCCGGTGCTGGCGCGGTTAGGAGTCGCAGCCCGTCAGCAGGCGGGACAAGGACCGGCAATAGGAGATGTGGCGGCCGGGCTAGGATCCGCGGAGGTAGCGGCCCGGAGGCGACCGCGCAGCAAGGTCGGCAAGCAGCATCTGAGGTGTGCGGTCAGGACAAGATGGCGCCGAGGAACTCAGAGGCAGCGGGCTCGTTACCAGCAGCGGGTCCCGTTGGGAGCAGGGAGCAGCCCGCAGGACAGAGTAAACGCGGTGAGTCGCCCCCTGGGTCAGTTAGGGCAAAAAGGGGTAAAAAACAGGGGTTGTCAAATGAGGCCCTCTTAACCCGTTCAGGTTCAGCGGATGATGGGGCAGCCAGTAAGGGCTTGGACAGCAGGGGACAGTCAGCACCTGCCACACATTCCAGGGCGGGTAGGGCGACACCCAGAGCACGCAGCGGGTTGCAGCAAGCGAGGGCTAGGCCGCAAGCACCCCTTCCATCAGCGCAGCGGCGCAGGTGACAGGCGATAGGACTGCTCATAGGGCGCTGGTGACGGGTGGCGGGGTCGCAGCAGGCAGTGGCATGGCCCCCTCCAGAACTGGCACTGAGATGGGGCGCTGTAGGCCGGCAGATCAGCGGGCGGGCAGGGAAGGCCGCGCTCAGGATAGGTCGGACAGCCCCGTTAGTTGGCGCAGGGACAGGGGGGGTGATAGGGGATCCCGTCATCGCTCCAGGAGTAACCGGCGGAGCAGACAGCGCAGCAGCAGCGGGGAGTCGTCGGTTGGGCGTTACCGCGGCTCACCCGTTCGGGGTCCAGTCTCGCGGGGGAGTGCATCCAGGTCGGCGAGCAGGGGCTCTCCTGACAGGCGAGACAGAAGTTCGTCCGGGGACAGGTGTGGCAGAAAGGGCCGGCAGGCCAGGAGTAGCAGTACGCATAGAAGCGCAAGGGTTGAGGTTAGGGAGGATTTGGGTTATGAAGACGGCCTCCCCAGTTGTGCTTCTTTCGTCCACAGGTCATTGGATGTCGGGTCAGCGGGCCGTAGGAGGCCTAGGGACGGCAGAGAATTCGCAGCAGCATCGCCAGGCCCATCGCATGGCGGAGTTCGGGATGCAGCCCCAGGATCAGCAACACCTCGGGGTTTGGTTGGTGAGTTGCACAGTACACCACACTCTGGAGATTTATTAGAGGGCTTAAAATCGTTCCTTACATCTTGGAGTTCAGGGCTGGATAAGGGGGCTTCTTTTAGCAGGGCTTGGTTGCCAGGATCGTCGGGTTTGGGGTCGGGGGTGCTTCCGGTCCCCGAGCGGGCAGGGAGCGGGGCAGGTGAGTTGGCAGCAGCGTTAGGGGGGTCAGTAGCCTCAGAAGTGGCTGTGGAGAGGGACACGCTAGTGGGGGAGATTCCGGATGCAGCACGGCAGAATGTACACGTGTCGTTTGCGGGTCCGCTAGGGTGTCACCTTAAGATGGAAGTTAAAGAAAGGTTGTGGAAGGGTGAATTTGTGGAGATCTTCTCCCTTCTCCCTTTAGATGAGTACCTGGATTTGAAGGAGGAGGATAAAAAGGACGCTAACAAAGAGGAGGAGGAAAAGCGGCGTCGGTATAGGAAAATCCCGAAAACTTTCGGGAATTGGTTGCGAGCATTTTGCATACTGGCGAGTGTGCTGGGGGAAAAGGCCCCTGAAAAATGTTCCCAGCTGTTTTGTTACTTAGACGGGGTGTGGGAGTCTTACCGCACGTATGGGGGGCTAGCCTGGTGGCGGTACGATGAGCAGTTTCGCCAGAGGCTATCAGCTAATCCAGGGATGAGGTGGGATCAGATGGACCTACCGTTATGGATGAAGCTGATGATGTCCCAAAAGGCGGCCCCCTTTCAAGGGGGGGCTGGCGCCGGTGCCTCTTCCACCGCGTCGGCTGCGCAAAGGAAGGGTTTTTGCTGGCTCTATAACGAGGGCCAATGTAAGTGGGGTGCCTCATGCCGCTTTAAGCATGAATGCTCCGGATGTGGAGGGTGGCACGGTTACAACAGGTGTTTCAAGCGGGGTAAGTCCGCAGCACCTAGCTCGGCCGGAGGGCTTCGGCACCATCCGCTGCCGCTGGGTCGGTCACCAGTGAAGGTAGACGCGATGCTCCCGTGGCTAAACAGCTACGGTAAACGAGAGGATGCCTGTTTGTTGTTTGAGGGATTTACGAAGGGTTTTATCATTCCCTTCCGGGAGCGGGTTGTGGCACCTCGTTTCCGTAATCTGCGCTCCGTTGGCGAACATCATGATGTAGTGTGTGAGAAATTGCTTCATGAGGTTCGCCTGGGCCGGATGGCGGGACCGTATAAAGAGCCTCCGCTGCCCGATCTCAGGGTTTCCCCTCTAGGCTTAGTGCCAAAGAAGGAGGCGGGAAAATTTCGCCTCATCCACCACTTGTCATACCCGAAAGGGTCATCGGTCAATGATGACATTGACGGGGCTCTCTGTTCTGTTTCCTACGCATCATTCGACCAGGCGGTCGAGCTGGTAAGGGAGGCAGGACGCGGAGCGTTGTTGGCTAAGGCGGACATAGAAGCGGCTTTCCGCCTTTTGCCCATTCACCCAATGTGTCACCACTTATTGGGTTGTTTTATCGATGACAGCTATTTTGTGGATCTGTGTCTACCCATGGGTTGCTCCATTTCATGTGCGTACTTTGAGAAATTTAGTACGTTCGTGGAATGGGTAGTGAGGAAGGAGGCGGGCACCAAGTTTGTGGTCCATTATTTGGATGACTTCTTGTGTGTGGGGCCGGCCGGCTCCGACGCTTGCCGTTTCAGGTTGCGGTGTCTTGAATGGGTTAGCCAGGTTTTTGGGATACCTCTGGCTCGCGACAAGACCGTGGGGCCTGTTACTTGCCTTAGTTTCCTAGGACTTGAGATTGACACGGTCGCCGGGGAATGTAGGTTGCCAGCGGATAAGTTGGAGTCCCTGCGCAACGCTATTTCAGAGTTGCGGGGGGCAAGGAAGGCGACCCTGCAGGATATACAATCGCTGTTGGGACGGTTGAATTTCGCTTGTCGCATTATTCCGGTGGGTAGGGTGTTTAACCGGTTCCTAGCCAAAGCCACGGTGGGAGTGCGGTCACCTCATCATTTTATTAGAGTCACCGCTCCGATCAAGGAGGACTTGGGGGTATGGGAGACCTTCCTGAAGGATTTTAATGGGAAGGTCTTTTTCAGGGAAAAGTGTATTGAATCGCCCGAGTTGGAATTCTTTACCGATGCATCTGGGAGTGTAGGTTTCGGGGCCTACTTCGCGGGTCAGTGGTGCGCGGAAAGATGGCCTGAAAAGTGGGCAGTCAGCCCGCTGATTCGGAACTTGGCTTTTCTCGAGCTGTTCCCATTGGTGGTGGCACTCTCTTTGTGGGGCCAGGTTTTACGCGATAGGAGAGTGGTTTTCTTTACTGACAACATGGCTGTTGTGGAGGCGGTGAACAATCTGTCAGCGTCCTCGGTCCCAGTGGTCCGCTTGCTTCGCCGGTTTGTTTTGTACTGCATGCAGTTAAACATTGTTTTTCGTGCACGTCATGTCCCAGGTTTCTTAAACGTAATTGCGGATGCTCTTTCTCGCTTTCAGTGGGAAAAGTTTCGGGCGGAGGCTCCGACCGCGCAAAAGGAGGGTCTGCCATGTCCGGATCTGATGTGGCGGCTCGGGACATCTTGCTTGGAAGACTGATCAGGGATTCGTTGGCTCCGGGCACGTGGGCAGCGTATAGTAAAGTGTGGGAAAGGTGGGACGAAGCAGTAGGCTGTACAGGGGACATGGTATCGGCAAAGGTACGTCTCGAGACTCTATTATGGTTGCTTTGCCGGCTGTTCGCAGGGGGTGCTTCCCCGGCAGTGGTTGGTCGGAACTTGGCAGCCCTAGCGTTTCTCTTCAAGCTCCGTGGGTGGGAGGATTTGACAAAGTCGTTTATTGTGCGGCAGGCAGTTAAAGGTTATCGCAAGGGGAAGTCTGTCCCTGACAGTAGGAGGCCGGTGTCTTTCACGGTGCTTCTGCAGCTTCTGGGGGTCTTGCCAAGTTTGTGTTTTTCGCTGTTTGAGGTCTTGCTATTTAAGGTGGCTTTTATATGGGCCTTTTTCGGGGCATTTCGGGTGAGTGAGATTGTAAGTGGGAGTAAGCTTAGGCAAGGGGGTCTTCAGTTCGAGGACGTGGACTTGAGGGTAGCAGAAGTAGCTATTCGGCTACGGCGCTCGAAGACTGATGTCTTTGGGAGAGGTCGGACGATTAAGCTGTCTGCTATACCTCAGGTGGAGGCTTGCCCGGTGGGCTGTGCTCAGCGATATGTGGAAGTCCGCCCTGAAGGGCTGGGTTCCTTTTTTCGCCATGCTGACGGCTCGGCGTTGTCGAGGTTCCAATTAACCAGGGTCTTTAAGTTGGGTTTGGAGCGCTTGGGCATGGATCCCTCGCAATTTGGCACCCACTCGTTCAGGATCGGGGCTGCCACAGAGGCAGCGAGATTAGGCTTGGGGGACGAGTTGGTTAAGAAAATTGGGAGATGGGAATCGCTTAGATTCCGTTCATATGTACGACCTGACCTGTTATTATAAATCAAGTTGATGTTTTGGCGGTACAATCCAGGTTGGCCGTGGTTATAAGTTATTTCTTTTCTTTTCAGGTGGAGTCGCATGGATAGTAGGCCACTCATATGTCTACTGGGCTGAACGGAGGGCTGCAGTTCGGAGACAAGGCACGCAGCTCGGCTTTCCGTTGGATGTGTTACGTGTGTTGTGGTTTGGTTTTCGTGGTTATGGTTGGAGAGATACGTGTTTGGATTTATTCCGGAGGATAGGGCAAGGGGAAGTCCCCGAGTTCATATTGTTCCACACAGGGGGGAATGATTTTGGGTTGGTCCCGCAAAGGGAATTAGTTCGTGGGATTAAAAGGGACTTGGATAAGTTGAGGTCTTTGATCCCCGGGGTGGTTATTGTTTGGTCGGAAACGGTACCGCGTTTCCATTGGCGTCATGCGAGGGATTTCGCAGCGATGGCAAGATATAGACGGAAGTTCAATAAGTTGTTGGCGATTTTTATTAAGAGATCTGGGGGGGTAGTTGTGCGGCACAGGGAGCTGGAGGATATGTTACCGGGATACTTCCGGCGTGATGGGGTTTATTTGTCTGAGGTGGGTTTGGATTTTCTTAATTTGGGCTTTCAGGATGGTTTGCGGCAGGCTTTGTTTATTCGGGGTGGGGGCGCCCAGGAGGCTTGAGGGGTCAAGCTCTGTGCTGTGGCGGGGGATGGTTTAGTTTAATTGGGGGTAGGTCGGTTTTTGGTAAGTGGGATAGGTCAAGAGGAATACTTACCTTTAGATTTGGTGGTAGGTTCGAGCTCGGCGGTAGCTACGAACCTGGGGGTGTAGGGGTGTCTCGGTATGCCCCTACACTGGAAATGGATGCCCTTGGTGGCTGGGACAATGGTGTAGGGGTGTCTTGGTATGCCCCTACAGTGGAAAGGGATGCCCTTGGTGGCTATGTGATGGTGTAGGGGTGTCTTGGTATGCCCCTACTGTGAAATGGGATGCCCTTGGTGGCTATGATAATAGTGTAGGGGTGTCTCGGTATGCCCCTACAATTGGAAATGGTTGCCCTGGGTGGCTGTGTTAATTGTTTATGTTATTTATGATATGTTACATTGTTATATGGTATTATGTAAATATGTTTGAGGTCATTGTCTGGGTATTTAGTTATGTTAATTGGGGGAATGTCTTTTAAAATGTTGGTGACAATGACCTCTTAAATTTTATATTTTAATTTTATATATTTATGTAATTAATAAAGCCGTGGAATATTTTTGCCAAATAATCCTTGTGTCTGTGTTTATTGGAGGTTAATTGGTTATAACTGGAATAGGCCAAAGAGACGACAATGCGCATGTCATGAAGCCCATGGAATAAGCAAAGCTAGGTGGAATGGGCCTTGACAGAGCTAGGAGGCAGGCCTATGGAGGAGTGTTACTTGATTGGTCAATTGATAAAAGGGGAGTGGCTTAGTCATATAAATATTCGCCATTTTAAAATTGGGTTGCATTTTAATTTGAAATCTTTACCTGTTGTTAGCTGTCCCGCCCACCCTCCCTAATTTAGTGGGTTAATGGTTAAGATTTATGACTCTCCCGTTTTGTCACGGCGGCGGGGGATGGTTTAGTTTAATTGGGGGTAGGTCGGTTTTTGGTAAGTGGGATAGGTCAAGAGGAATACTTACCTTTAGATTTGGTGGTAGGTTCGAGCTCGGCGGTAGCTACGAACCTGGGGGTGTAGGGGTGTCTCGGTATGCCCCTACACTGGAAATGGATGCCCTTGGTGGCTGGGACAATGGTGTAGGGGTGTCTTGGTATGCCCCTACAGTGGAAAGGGATGCCCTTGGTGGCTATGTGATGGTGTAGGGGTGTCTTGGTATGCCCCTACTGTGAAATGGGATGCCCTTGGTGGCTATGATAATAGTGTAGGGGTGTCTCGGTATGCCCCTACAATTGGAAATGGTTGCCCTGGGTGGCTGTGTTAATTGTTTATGTTATTTATGATATGTTACATTGTTATATGGTATTATGTAAATATGTTTGAGGTCATTGTCTGGGTATTTAGTTATGTTAATTGGGGGAATGTCTTTTCAAATGTTGGTGACAATGACCTCTTAAATTTTATATTTTAATTTTATATATTTATGTAATTAATAAAGCCGTGGAATATTTTTGCCAAATAATCCTTGTGTCTGTGTTTATTGGAGGTTAATTGGTTATAACTGGAATAGGCCAAAGAGACGACAATGCGCATGTCATGTGTTTTGTGCATTTTGTTTTCTCTCTGTACTAGCTTGAAGGAATACTATAAGTGCCAGGAATACAAAGCTGTATTCCTGGCATTATAGCTCCCTCTGCCCCCCTCCCTCCTCGTGCCCTCCCTCCCATAGCAATGAATAAAGGGTTAAAAACCCTTTATTTACTTACCTGATCCCAGCGCCAATGTCCCTCAGAGCTGGGTTGCAGCACCACTTCCTCCAACGTCCCTCGGCGAGCAGGCGCTTATGCGCAGCGAGTGCCAGGTGCGCGTTAGGTCTCCCCATTGAATCAATGCTTCCATATGAGGAAATAGCTGACGCTGAAGGTTCATGTGCAGAGCGTGAATGTTTTACATTGCAGCACTAAGTGCAATTGGGACACTGTACCTAGACTACTTCAATGAGCTGAAGTGGTCTGGATGCCTATAGTGTCCGTTTAATCACGGAGAATAAGGTACAACTGAGTGAAAAATAGGTAGGCCACCAATGTGGTATACATGTCTTTCCAAGGAGCAGAATGAAAGAATCATAAGACAGCTGAAAATGTAAAAAAATAAAAATTATAGCAAAAACATTAATCTTACAGGCCCCAAATGTATTCAGCCAATTTCCTTGCTAGGGTATCTTCTCCCAGTTGCACACATAGTCCCAGTAGTGCATCCTTTCATACAGAGCCCACAAGCATTGCCCAGGAACCGGCCGCTTGCAGCCCCAAAATTGATGCCTTGTGAGGATTTTGCAGTGAGCACTCAATGGCGTCGATATAAGGTCCTCTGGGAGCATGAGCTGTACTGAGGCTCTTGGCCAAAGTATGTGAGAACAGGCATGGTATATTTTGTGTAGTCAGCATGGAGACGTTGGCTTGAACTTTGTATCTTAGGGCTTACGTAAGGCACAAGCTGCACATATGTGGAGTTATCCCCAAAGCGGAGGCAGAGCTGATTGAATGCTTGGAGGAATGATCCATGTGTGAGGAGTGCACCTTCATGGGAGGCTATGAGGTGCCTTATGGTGCAGGCAATCTTGGAAATGAGGCCTTGTGTGGTTAGCAGATCTGGGAAGCAGTAATTTGTCCGAAGAGGCAAGGTAATGCAAGCATTCCAGTGAGGACCAGATGGGTCCATTGGGGGAGGGAACAGGGAACTGATTGGTGCGTTCAAACAGCTGGATTCTAGATGGAATTGATAAATGCTCAGTTTCTATTTCCTCAATCAAATAAATGCAATCACAATGTTTCTGAATGAAGTAATTTTCGTATGTACAGCTTTCAGTAGAACACTCACAAGTGAAATACAAAGCCTATAAGCTGCTGTTTCTTTCTTTAGGTATCATATTAATGATAATTTGGGGTGCACTATTCTATATGTTATTCACTGTGCCTTTTTTTTTTTTTAGATCAGAGTAAAACTATGGTGGTATTTCCACAGATATAGTAATTGTAGAAACAGAATATTTATAGCACTGACCTCCTTAAAAACATGTAGTATTATACTTTATTGGAAAGGTGATTTTTGTAGCAAGTTTTTGTTACATTTATGGATGTATATGTAAAAGTTTACATATTTGGTGAGATATTAAAGGTAAACTATAGGGTCAAAGTGTATTCCTGACCATATAGTGTTAAAAAAAACATGTCAGGTGGCTGGCTCCCCCTTACTTCCTTAAAAAGGGTAAAAACTTACCTTTATTCCAGCGTCGTGCAGGTCCACCACTGGCTCCATCCATGCTCCACCTCCTTGGCTGAGATCATCAAACTCGACAATCTCAGCTAATCCATTGTTTTTCCCATATTAAAGCATTAAGAGGCTAATGCACAAGTGCTGCAAAACTCCATGTTGCACCAATCAGCATCTCTTCGTAGAGATGCATTGAATTAAAGGGACACTGTATGCACCCAGACCACTTCAGCTCATTGGAGTGGTCTGTGTGCAAACTCCCATCACCCTTAACTCAGATCATATAATTATTGCAGTTTTTATAAAATGCAATAATTATCTGCTATGGTTAAGTCCTCCTCTAGTGGCTGTCTACCAGACAGCCACTAGAGGGACTTGCGGGATCTTAGACGACTTTTGGTTGTCTTAACGACGCTGGACGTCCTCACGCTATGCATGAGGACTTCCAGCGTCGCCGGAATCCCCATGGGAAAGCACTGAATAATGCTTTCCTTTAGGAACAGGGCCGGACTGGGAAAAGAATTCGGCCCGGGCATTTTTTTATTACAGTGGCCCACTAAGAAGGGGGCGGGGCAGAGAGGGTGTAATTTGTCATCATTAATAACAAACACGCCCCGTCTCAAAGTGAAGAGTATACTGGTGCCCCTAAGAGAACCAGTGGGTGTGTGTAGGGAACACAACAGGGGGTAACCCTCACAAATGTGTGATAAACTATAGAGCGAATGATCCCTGGAGGGAAAAAACAACCGCCAGGGGTCACGGAAAAAGTCCCTATGGGATCTGTGTTATAATTTACAATTCTGTAGTGTGATTAAAAATTTACTTTTATTAAAATTTCGATCCTAAAAACTTATAAGGAGACAATAACGTGTCATCTATTGTGTGTGATAGAAACAATGACATCTAGCAATTGTTAGTAGATGAACTAAAGCTACAAATGGATAGGTGCCTAAGTCAAACGCTGTGGGCATTTAGATTGTGAACAAATAATAATAGGGGCTAACCTATCCAAATCAACCGTGGCTTCTTCTAGGGAAACCTGGGTAACCAATTGCTCATTCACTGACAGCAATTATATTAAAGGGAATGCTCAAAATATGTGCAATAGGAATGGGCTATTGAATATGTACACTATATACAGCAAAAGTGGGCTCAGAGGTAGCTATGATAACCTGATCTGGGGACCATAGAAAGTGTACCCTGTAGTCCAATTGTGGATATAATTGTGGATTGTGTGTGATGTGTGTGAGGGTGCTGTGTGTGAGGGTGCTGTGTGTGATGGGTGTGAGAGTGCTGTGTGTGAGGGTACTGTGTGTGAGAGTGCTGTGTGTGATGGGTGTGTGTGTGCTGTGTGTAAGGGTGCTGTGTGTGATGGGTGTGAGGGTGCTGTATGAGAGCGCTGTGTGTAAGGGTGCTGTGTGTGATGGGTGTGAGGGTGCTGTGTGTGAGGGTGCTGTGTGTGATGGTGTTGTGTGTGATGGGTGTGAGAGTGCTGTGTGTGTGCTGTGTGTAAGGGTGCTGCGTGTGATGTGTGTGAGGGTGCTGTGTGTGATGTGTGTATGGGTGCTGTGTGTGAGGGTGCTGTGTGTGAGAGTGCTGTGTGTAAGGGTGCTGTGTGTGATGGGTGTGAGAGTGATGGGTGTGAGAGTGCTGTGTGTAAGGGTGCTGTGTGTGATGGGTGTGAGGGTTCTGTGTGTGATGTGTGTGAGAGTGCTGTGCGTAAGGGTGCTGTGTGTGATGGGTGTGAGAGTGCTGTGTGTGAGGGTGCTGTGTGTGAGAGTGCTGTGTGTGATGGGTGTGAGAGTGCTGTGTGTGAATGTTAGAATGGATTGTGTGTTGGGGGGTATAAATAAACAAATAAAAACACTAAGTAGTGATAATACCCCCCTCTCCCTTCTTACCTTAAACCTGGGAGGGGGGGACCGGCACGGTGGTGAGTGGGAAGGGGGGTTCAGTCACTCGCACAGCATCCCTGGTGGTCCAGTGGGTGAGTGAACTCTAGCCTAGGCTAGAGTTCACTCTCGCGAGATCCGGTCGTTGCCATGGCAACGCGACGGATCTCGCGAGAAGAACCCGGCGGAGCTGCAAGATAGAGCTCAGCCAGGTCCTCTCCCTCCCCCCCAGCCGCAGGTCTACTTAAATGGGCCGGTGAGGGAGAGCTTTGATCTCCTCACCGGCCCTCCATGGCACGCAGCGGGGCCGGCACTCGGATAGTGCCGGCCCTGCATAGACCGGCAGGGGAGATCCTGGGACCTTCCCTGCCGGCCTCGGCCCCTGGCCACTGCGGCCCACCGGGCATTTGCCCTGGGGTGCCCGATGGCCAGTCCGGGCCTGTTTAGGAAGATCCTAATGTGAGCGCGGCCATTACCACGCATTATGTCTCCCCCGCCGGCAGACATTAGCGGACGGGGAGCATGGGTGGACCATGACAAAGGGGGAAGCTATAGTGCCAGGAAAACTAATTTGTTTTGAAAAGCTGAACGGCAGTGCTGCACATTGTGAGTGGCAGCCACTAGAGGTGTTTTCCCAGCAGTAATGTAAACACTACCTGTTCTCTTAAAAGGCAGTGTTTACCTTTCTATACACCAGAACAACTACATTAAGCTGTAGTGATTCTGGTGACTATAGTGTCCCTTTAAGTCTGTAAGAAAACTTGACTTCAGCTTATTAAAAACCAGGAAAAGTAAGTTATAAAGGGACACAACAGGCACCAATACTGGAGAAAGGTAAGTGTTTAACCCCTTCCTCTCTCCAGAGCCCGGCGGGAGGGGGTCCCTGAGGGTGGGGGCACCCTCAGGCACTATAGTGCCAGGAAAACGAGTAGTGGTCCTTTAATGTATTTGGTAGGCACTATAGTGGTCCTTTAATGTATTTGGTAGGTCATGAAAATGCTGTATGTTAGGGGGGCGTGGCCGACTGCCGAACTAAATGGCCGCACGATAACTGTGCTCCCGGGCAAACACGGAGAAACCCACAGAAACCGGAGGAATAAAATCAGCATGGGGAACCACAAGAAGTCCCAAACCCCTTCCCAGCAACCGGGCAAAGCAACGGCCGGAAAAACGGGCACGGTAACCCGGCTTTTTACAGATTACACGGACCGCGTGTCAGAGCATGGGGACGGCAATATGGCGCCGACGGCTGCGATCGCGGAATCAGACCCGCCCAGCCCCACTGCATCGGTGACCTCCTACTGCTCGATAGACATGGATATTAAAGAACTATTGAAAAACCTACCATCCAGATCTGACCTGGCACAAATGCTGGGGAAGCTAGAACCTTCCAAAACAAAATGGACGGCCTCAGCACTGAAATACAACAGGTAGGCCACAGGGTACAAGAACTAGAGGATGAGAGGGGGTCCCAACAAACCCAAATACTTACCCTATCAGCAAAAGTCCATGCACATGAAAGACATCTATCCACTATGCAGCGCTCCCTCGATGACCTAGACAATAGAGGTAGAAGAAACAATCTGCGGATCAGGGGAATACCTGAGGAGGAAGGGGAAAATCTATATACCACACTGGCCACGCTATTTAATCTCATACTAAACCGCAAGACAGACACCCCTGTGGTTCTAGATAGAGTCCACCGATCCCTGAGACCCAAGTCCATGACAAGGGAAGCCCCAAGAGATATTATATGCCGCATACATTACTATGCACTTAAAGAAGAAATTCTGAGACAACTAAGGGCATCTTCCACCCCTATGTTATTCCAGGGACATGAAATTCAAATATACCAGGACCTCTCCTGGCACACCCTACAGGCAAGGAGGGCCTTAAGACCCATTACTGAGCAACTGCGAGCTCGTAACCTGAGATACAAATGGGGGTTCCCATTCGCCCTCATTGTCAACACCCGCGGAACCACTTACTCAATCGTAACGCACCAGGATATCGCTCCATTCACCAAAGCACTCAACCTACCAGAATCACCCATTATGGACTGGAACGCCACGGACCCAGCCCTGACATATACATCTGCGCAGCAAAGGACGAGATGGAGGTCCCGGCGAAAAGACAAAAATCGACCCCAACTGGACACCAACATCAGGAGGACAAGGACCGTAGCAACACCATAGAAAACTGATCGATACCCACAACAACCAAAGACTCCCTTCTCCGCAGGACTGTCTCAAACCCGGACAATACTAGACCGTTCATACTTAATGGTCTATTTATGCAAAACTGAATGCTCAATATCGCAACAGCCTTAAACAGAACCATATCCGAACATCCCTGTGTAAAGATACATACAACCAAAACCCAGACCTCAGGTCGTATATATATATGTATTTCAATGTCATCTTATATGTAAATGCAAAATGTGACATGCCGCAATACACCTAGAGGTGTCATCCACCTCATACTGACAAGACAGCAGGGAAACCAGCAACTTTTAGCTGACAAAAATAAACGACCTAAACATACATAGAAAGTGAAAGATAGGGGGGCGTGGCTTGACTGCACATGGAGTAAGTCGCACGCTGCACTAGCTCCCGGGCCCCGATCCGCCTAAGCCCAGACCCTGAGCGAATTTTGCGGTTCACATGGGGAGAACTAAACGGACGACGACCCCGAGACCTCCTCCCACACCCCACACCAACATTAGACCCGGTCCGATGGACGAATTTCTGTCCACACCTCAGCACCTCAGAGACCCACGAGGCGCGGACAAGATGGCGCCCACCTCCCCGAGCACCAGCAGCTTAGCGGGCTCCGCGAGTGACACACCCGGCGCAGCTGCGCTGTCACAAATGTCGCTGGACATAGCGGCTATATCGGCCAACATGCTCACCCGAAGTGACAAGACGGCCCTGGTTGCGGAGCTGCGTACCGTCATCCGGGAAGAGGTAGCCGCGGTGCGCAGGGACCTGACGGCCCTGGAGCAGAGGGTGGACGACCTGGAAGAGACTCGCCTCCAAACTGCGCAACACCAGCAGGCCACAGACCTAGCTACAGCGAGGCAGGGGAATATACTCCTTGAGATGCGTAGACAGGTCGAGGACCTGGACAACAGAGGCCGCCGCAACAACATACGAGTACGGGGCCTCCCTGAAGCCGACAATGAGTCCCCACGGGAACTGCTGACAGGCCTCTTCTTGTACCTGCTAGGAGACGACGCACCCCCTGATATATCCATGGAACGCGCACATAGAGCGCTCCGAGGCCCTAGAAGAGATGGCCAGCCCAGGGACCTGATTTGCTGCCTCACATCGTTCCAACTCAAGGACGCCATAATGAGAGCGGCCAGGGCCCGACGCACGCTCACATATATGGACTCCCAGGTCATGCTATTCCAAGACCTGTCGCCTCTCACGCTAGATGCCCGCAGAGCGCTGAAACCGCTCACAAACATGCAAACGGAGAAGCGGATTCCCTATAAATGGGGCTTCCCATTCAGCCTACAAGCCAAGATCGAGAACCGTTGGCACACGCTGCGCTGGCCCAACGATGTCACCAGATTCCTCCAGTCCGCTGGATTGCCACATGTCCACGTTTCTAACTGGATTCTTGAGTATCCGCCTGCACGTCCGACTGGACCCCACCCAGCGGCCGAGAACCTGTCGGGCGAACGTTTTGCCCCCCTTCCGCAACGACGAGGAGGCCCTGTCGGCCCAGAAGAATAAAGCCTGGTGACGCCACTACTGACCATCTTTGCCTGGAACCATGGACCTCACCCTACGCTACCTAGCCCCTATAAAGGTACCTCACCCGTCCCTCTGACTTCGAAGCTTGCCGACCTCATCCTGTACGGGGTGGACACTGTGAAGTTGGCCGCAGGTTAGTGGGACATTATCGCTGGCTCATCGCAGGGCTTAAGACTTAGAGTTGCACCTTGGGTGGGGGGGTTTTTTGGGGGTCACGGACCGTACCGGGTGGGCTGTGATGCGTTGGACTGTTTGGGAGGCGGGCTTGGGCTGCTCAACCTCACGTAGTGCTGGCACATAGTCATACCCGGGCCTAGCAGGTTGGCACACTCAGGGGGCAGGGTATTGGGGTACGACTCCCCACGTATAATGCTTCTTGCCTATATCCATTGTTTTCTACTTTGTTTTCCACAACATGCTTAACTTGTTTCAAGTCAACACCCCTGGCGCATACCCCGTAGCTAACAATAATTAACGTGCCACCTCACTGGTTCATATATCTTATAATGCATTGCACTGTATTCCACACGTTGACCCACCCCATTGCTTCACGTCGTAGAGATACCGTGGTGAACCGCCCGCGGCACTTAATGCCCTAGTACCAGCCGTCCACCTAGCGTGGATTAAGCGGTTAATGTAGGTGTTGCACCACACTGCCCGATGTAGGTCATGTTATACTATACTTATATTGTTGACCACTTCCATTGCCCCCTGTTACGTGTTCCCCCGAGAGGCTTCAATAATTGGTTTGTTGTTCTTGTATACCTAACTGTTTGTGATGCTTTATTTCGAATGTGTTTAGTTAAAAACGTGCATTTCAATGTTGGCATAGATGCCATGGCGTTCTCCATGGCATACGTTGTTTTTGCATATGCCTACTACGCCGTCACCCCCTGCTGCGCTACCGCACGGCCACACCCTGTATAATAGGATAGCTCGCACATGGGCCGGGATAACGGGTGCTGATCTCCCTTGCGTAATGGGTACACTACCACCATTCTTTTGCCCTTTATACATAGCCGATACGCCTAAATTATACCAAACGTGTCGCCTCCGGCGTGGGTTCATACGCTACTGTGGCTGGTACTGCACTGCCCTCGCTTATTACCCTGTTACATGCTATATTGCTTGGTGCCGCACATGGCGACCCCCTTACTGCCACACCCCACTTGAGCGCCCTGTACACACGTGCCGCGCCCCATTCCCAGGTTTCCGCTATGCCTCAGGCGCGCGCAGCAAGGCCCTTGTGGGATGCATGGCACACCGTCTATTATAGGTATTGTAGGCCAACACCCATACAGTTATTCTTTGTAATACTAGTACCATACGCACACCCAAGAGATCCATGCCCTGTGCTTGTTATATTTGTGTAGAAAAATGTTTGTGGTATCCCGAATTCTGATATAGTTTTGCTGATGACTTGGGCTGCAACGCCGATGCTGAGAATATAACGTTCTGTTAACATGTGTTGTTCTGAAATGTGTTGTATTACATTGTGCTGTATTAACCGTATTTTTGAATGACAAGCGGCTCTGACTACCACTCCCCACAGGCCTGCCCTGGGGACCCGCCCCCTCCCCCCCCCACCCCCACCCTGCCTTCCCCCTCCGCCCGCCTACTCGAGAGGGACACAAACCCACAGTGCTGACAGATGCCCCTACGCTACCGACGGACTTGACACCCCCCTCCTCCTCCCCCCTCCCCCTCCCCCGGACACGCAGGGATCTAGACAGCCATCTCCCGCGGCGGATCGGGAGCCGAGGGACATGGGTGCCGATTACATCCCCTCACGTGACACAGACTTCGTGGGTGGCCTTCCCCGCACCTCACGCAACTGACCTTCCTTGTAAATAAGACCGTAGTTCTACGAGACTTTCCAGACCCACAGTCTCCCGAACGCTGTCAACCGGTCTAGGTTCACACGTTGCATTGACTCTCCCTCCCCCCCCCCCCCCCCCTTACTGAATGACGAACCCCCACCCTCCAGGCGTCCGCCGTGCGGGGGCCGGAGCGGGATTCGGCCCGGCCCTGCTTAAATACTGGTCCAATAATACTGGGGGCCTCAACCAGCCGGAGAAACGTTCGCACCTGCTCCGCCGTCTTTGGGCGGAGAGGGTGTCCGTGGCGTTCCTGCAGGAGACGCACTTCCGGGGCCCAAATGCTCCCAAACTGGAAAACAAACGTTTCCCCCTGGCTTACTATGCCAACCACCCTGATTCTAAGAGAGCAGGCGTAGCAATACTGTTCGCACACAACACACCCTTCTGCCACGTAGAGACCCAAACAGATCCGGGAGGCAGGTACATTTTTATCAAGGTTAAGATAGCTGACCACACGTACACATTCGCATGCTTATACTCTCCTAACCGCGGCCAGCACACCTTTCTTTCCCGCACCCTAAACAGACTGACCAAGTTCAGGGAGGGACTTCTTCTGGTAGCAGGTGACCTGAACATGCCACTTGACCCACTCCTGGACACGTCACGAGGAACATGCACGCACCCGCCGCACTGCTTGCGGACGGCTACTAGGGCTCTTACTAACTTAGGACTAGTTGACTGCTGGAGAACCGCACACCCTGATGACAGAGACTACACACACTTCTCACACGTCCACCGCCAATATAGCTGTATTGATTACATTTTTATGCCCCAGGAATACCTCTCCCTCCTACACGACGCGCACATTGGAATCATGACCCACTCGGACCACGCCCCGGTTACAGTCTGCACAAGCTCCCCACTTTACAAACCAAAGGATAGGCAATGGAAACTGAACGTATCCTTGCTGACTGACCCGGTCACCCGCGCATCCACACATCAGACGCTCACACAATACTTCGACACTAACGACAACCCGGACACGCCACCCCTGACGGTCTGGGAGGCACACAAATGTGTTGTGAGGGACCACTACATCGCCATTTGCACTCAGCGTAAGAGAGACAGACTCAGGCACTTCACCAACCTCACCACCAGGGTTACTGACTTGGAGAACATGCACAAACAGACATTGGACGACGACACCTACCTACAACTGACTGAAGCTAGGAGGGAACTTAGGGATCACCTTTCTCAGGGACTGCTGCACACACTGTCGAAGTCAGCCAGATACTTTTATGAACACTCTAACAAGAGTGGTCGACTTTTAGCACGGATGCTCCAGACAAAAAGACGGACACAGCACATTCATAAAATAAACACACCCAGCCAACGTAGCACGCGACTCCCAGGAGGCATTCTTGAAGCCTTTCAGACCTACTACACAGACTTATACAACCAGACACAGACCGCACACGGACAAACGTCTCAGACACACCAACGACAAATCACCGATTACCTCTCCCAGCACATAGCCAAAACACTCACCCAGGAACAATCGGAGGACCTGGAACTACCCCTGACACTTGACGAACTTAAAGGTACTCTAAAGTGCATGAAACCTCACAAGGCACCGGGCCCGGATGGACTACCGGTCTCATACCTTCGCACATTTAGTGACACACTCTTGCCTAAACTTCTCTCAGGTCTGAACTCGATTCGCGAAGGAGGGCAGTTCCCGACGGACACACTAGCCGCCACCATCACAATAATCCCCAAGGAAGGTAAAGACCCGTCTAATTGCTCGAGTTACCGCCCGATCTCGCTCCTGAACTCGGATCTTAAGCTCTTTGCTAAAGCGCTAGCACTGCGGATCTCCCCGCTCCTCCCGGACCTGATTCACCCAGACCAGGTCGGGTTTATCCCGGGCAGGGAAGCCCGTGACGACACGATCCGGGCTCTTAACATCATACATATCGCTAAATCCAAGAAACGCGAGGTTGTCCTGTTATCGACGGATGCCGAAAAGGCGTTCGACCGGGTAGATTGGTCATACCTCGCGTCCACCCTCCACCACTTCAGATTTGGCCCGCAGCTGCGCAACTGGGTGGCGGCTTTGTATACGACCCCGACAGCGCGCATTCGCGTCAATGGTACATTAACGAAACCTTTCCCCATCAGCAATGGCACGCGACAAGGTTGTCCCCTGTCCCCCCTCCTGTTTGCCCTCTCTCTAGAACCTTTCCTGGAGGCGGTCAGACGGGACGGGGGTATTACGGGGGTGACTCTGGAAGCAGAGGAACACAAACTTGCCGCCTATGCTGATGACATGCTGTTCTTCCTGGAACAACCCTTAATCTCCATCCCTAACCTCCTCAAAGCGTTCCGCGATTTTCATCGAGTCTCCAATCTGAAATTGAATATGACCAAATCAGAGGCCTTGCCTCTACTCGATAACACCGAGCTGGTTGATCAGTTGAGCTCAGAGTTCGCCTTCTCTTGGCGACCAGATAGACTACGGTACCTGGGCACTTGGCTGCCGAGAGATCTCGCACAACTCTACCCGATGAACTTTCCCCCCCTACTCGCAATTATCCAAAAGGACCTCCTACGTTGGTCCCCAATGTATCTCACCTGGTTCGGCCGCATACAAGCCCTGAAAATGAATGTCCTCCCCAGACTACTATATCTTTTCACGACATTACCTGTCGCGATCCCGCAATCGTTTTTCCGAACACTGGCCAGAGACATCCGTAACTTTGTATGGAACCGCTCCGCTTCCCGCATTCGCAGAGCCACCCTGGAACGCCCAAAGTCAGCAGGGGGGGCCGGATTACCTTCCGTGCAACGATACTACCAGGCCACACATCTACAAAGGGTGGTGGACTGGCACGCGAACACGGGTGCCAGGAGATGGGTGTCCATGGAGGTACAGCAATCCCGCGGTACGATCCCTGCTAGACTCTGGCTTGGCTCCCTTACATATTCAGAGCTCCGACTCCAAAATCCCCTCATAGATGCCACCCTTAGGGTATGGTGTTCACTACGCTTCACGCACAGGCTCACCACATCACCTAATCCACTTACCCCGATCACACATAACCCGTCTCTCGCGGACGGTCTCACCCCCGCGGCAATGCGAAATTTTCGCCAGACGGACTGGCTCTACCTGCATCAGTGGATCGCAGACAGAGCCCTTAAACCGTTACCCGATGTCATATCGACCCAGCGACCGACCCTGATAGACGCGTTCCACTATCACCAGGTGAAGACATACTACACAAATCTTCAGGGCAAAGACCACATTCACAGACAACTGACTGACTTCGAACAACTGTGCACCGACAGAAAACACCTGGATCACGCTGTATCCCACCTCTATGTACGCCTACTGACACCGGACAATGAGTGCACACTGGGGTTCACGGACAGGTGGGAGCGGGAGACGGACACGCGCTTGACTGCCCAGGAGTGGGGCAAAATCTTTCTCCTAACCCACAAATGCTCCATTAGCTCCAAATACCAGGAGATGAGCTACAAATTACTCACGCGATGGTATAGAACCCCGGAAGTGCTCAGACACATGCACGGTACAACCTCTGGCGACTGCTGGAGATGCCACTCCGCCCTGGGCACCACCCTTCATATCTGGTGGTCTTGCCCACGCATAGCTCCATACTGGCGCATGATACACGACAAAATTAAGGAAATCACAGACACAGACCTCCCATTATTGCCATTGACAATGCTCCTTCACCACACATCCATGCCCATTCAACAGTACAAAAAATCTCTCACAATACACCTGCTCTCTGCTGCGAAAAGCCTTATCCCGCTGCTCTGGAAAAGCCAGGCGGCACCCACTTACAAGCAATGGGTCGACAAGGTTGAGGAGATCCGTGGGATGGAAATGCTAACTGCGTCCCTGCGGGAGCGCTCGGACAAGTGCGCCCTCCAATGGTACCCCTGGACGTCCTACACCGCACGGGGACGGGCCTGACCCCGTATTCCTGGCCCCCCAGGAGACGCCTGATATCCTCGCCTGCTACCCCGACCCCTATCCCTATGACGAAGATTAGCTCCCAGACCCAGCCACCCCCTCCTATACCCAACCTTTGACTCACCTGACAGCTATAGACGCGCCTGTAATACATTTTACACCCGAGGAAGGTGCCCCACATCGCCAACCACAACCCGCCTAGGCGGACACGCTGTACATTGATTGTGACAATGTCATTGGTGAAACATTATACTCGACTATGTATCAATGCTGGGCTCGATATACTGAGCCGATGTATGTCATTCTTTGCAATTTGATGTTTGTTTCCCCCGCCACTCCCCTCCCTTTCCTTTTTTCTGTACCCCTTCCTTACTTGAAAAATCTCTCATAAATAAAGAATGTCTAAAAGAAAGTGAAAGATATAGGCAAGATCGGACCGAGACAGACCAGGGGACGGGATCCGCACCCAACCAACCCATACCCAGACAAGATGAGACAAATGCTTTACTTAACCCTCCCCCTCCCCCTCCCCCCAAAAAATAAAATAAATAAAAATAATAAACGCAAACCTCCACGAAGCTTCCACAAAGCATCAGATGTTTTTTCTCTGTGAGCCCACCGATGCTCACTAATCCTAAAACATATTCTGCATGGCATACCCACGCCTCAACACTCCCCCCACAAGAAGAACGGTGCCAACTCACTATAGCCCACTGCAGACTCAGGGATATCTCAGGGGCAGACACCAGTTCCTACGGTCACCACAGAGTGACCAGAATTAGAACGTAAAAGTTCTAGATACTCAGCTACAATATACAACAACATAACCTGTATATAGTTGACCGACTGACGACAACAACCAAACGTATATTGATTGCTGACCGGGTTTTCTTTCCCAATCCCTTGTCTTCTCCCCTTCCGCCCCCTCCCCGCCTCTTCCATACCTCTACCTTCAAGAAAAATATTGTTTACACATTGTTAAGTATTGCATGTATTTGCATTTTATTGTGTATTTGAAACATTGCACGCAGTGAAGATAAAGCTACTAGGGGTCAGACTACACCAAGCCCCGAACACTCTAACCCCACACCCGACAACCCCACTCATATACCCAGAAACGACTATGGCCACCATCTCTGTTATAACACATAACGCCAGGGGTCTCAATACACCCGAAAAACGCCATCTAGCACTCGCAGACTACCACCGGCAGAAAGCTGACATAATATTTATTCAAGAAACAAACTTTCGCAAAGACGCAGCTCCCATACTCAGATCTAGATTCTACACCAAAGGTTACTTCAGTAAGAATTGCTAGATGGCATTACACACCATCGAAACTACACGCACTCTCCCCCACAGTACCAGACGACTGTTGGAGATGCCACCATTCAAGAGCCACAACAACACACATATGGTGGACGTGTCCAGAGATCCGCAGATCCTGGACGCGGGTCACGGGCATGATATTTGAGGTGTTACAGAAACAAGTTCCACTACACCCGGACACATACATATTCCATCTTCCCCACAAGACTTATCAAAATATGAAAAAGCCCTGCTAGTGCACCTAGTCACAGCAGCAAATCAGCTCATCCCAGCCCTCTGGAAACAGCCACTCGCACCCACTATAAGAGAGTGGATACAAAAAGTAGAAACCATCAGAAGCCTTGAAGAGACGTGCTACTCTCTATCACACCAATACCAGAATTACACATCCACTTGGGAACCCTGGATCCAATTTATGCGGAACCAACCCATCTAAGAGACAAATGTGGCCCTCTCTCCCCCCCCCCTCCCGTTCTCTACATACCGCTCCCAGCCCCCCCCACCAAAACAAACAAGGGGATAATCCAAAAGTCAACAGAACAGTCAGTCCATATGAGGGTATATCTGCATAGCAGACCACCACACGAGACCCACAACCATACTAGGAAATCACCACCACAACAGATTTCAGGGAAAGTTCAAGCTACACGGACTAGAATACCAAACTGACATACTCCGAATAGTCAGGTCAAAGCTAAAACGAATGGATTCACTGTTATATAAACTAACTCCTGTAATGTTCAGAATGCGACACACAGCTGTACTTGTTCAAAAGCTTGTCACTTTGGTCATGCGGACCAATTATTACGTTGAATTATTATGTATCACTTGCAATGCTTCAATAAAAATGTAAAAATAAAAAAAAATAAGAAAATGCTGTATGTTTTGCATGCTTAAATTCAGTACTGTATGATCTACATTACAAAACAACTTGTATTAGAAGGAAATGTCATGCAGGGATACATGTAGTAAGGCTATCATTACTTGTCTGCAGTTTTTTTGACAATCTGCAGTCAGGCTGTGAATAAAAAACAGCTTATTCAGTGCTGCTGGGGCTGAGCTGTGTGCATACATCTGATAAGGAAGTCTTTCTGGCATGAAGGGGCGTGACTAAGGAGGCGGGCTTATGGTGCAGCATTCTCCAAAATATTTATCTTTGAGCAAAAAAACTATAAAGAATTGGGCATGTAAAGAATACAGCATGTTAATGAGGCCGAAACCTCTCAAATGCATTAAAGCTGTATTGGTGCCAAAGTGTCGCTTTAAAATTATCCATGTGAAGCAGTACCTACTCTTGCCTCAATACATAATTAGCATCAAATAATCAGATATGAATATAATGTAAAAGCACCCAAGTGCTGCGTTGATATACTATCTATATAATATTTACTTATGACCATGTTTTGCCCTTAAGCATGTCCCAGATTTAATCTGCAGTTTGCTTATCTAAATAAAGCTTCTTGTCATTCTGTGATCCATGTATTTCACACACCATGTGAAAATGGGTTATTTTTGTTTGTATATTAATAACGCAATAATGTAAGACAGTTAACCATGGGAAATACCATGCCTGCTGAGTTCCTCTGCTCCTTCTGGCCTTATGTCTTGTAATAAGTGACATGAAATGCATATGAACATTGTGCCATGGCCTCGCTGTATGTATAGCGTCATCTCAAAACGTGAGAGGTAATGTTGGATTAATAGCAGAAAGCTGGCTATGTAGATATTTTGAGATACAAAAAATAATGATACTCTTCAGAAGAGGGGCACACCTGGCTTCTTAACCCCTTAATGACACAACTTATGGACTAAAAGGGAATCATGACGGAATATATCCGTCGTCTGTCCTTAAGGGGTTAAAAACAGCAACTGCTATTTATCAACATGTGACATCTGCTGAAACCTTTAAAGGGGCACTGTCACGTCACTGGAAAATCATCTATAACCAATGTCAACTCTAGGAACAATAAATGTTGGGGGCACATAAGAGACCACAATCAAAACTGGGTGGTGAGGGGGGGACTGGGGTGCAACAAATATTTTTCACCATTAAACCATAGTAGCAGTGGTTTCAAGGGGGGGTAGAGTCTGGTTTAGGTGAGGTGGGATAGAAGCTGTAGTGGGTGCAGGGTGTAATTGTACAGCGCTATTGAAGTTGCTGGCGCTATAAAATAACAAAATAATGATAGGGGCTCTAGTGGGTGCAGGGAGTAATAGGGGTTTTAATTGATATTTTGAGCTTTAGTGGTTGCAAGGTGTAATATGGGCTATAGTGGATATAGGGAGCATAGAGACATTATTGGGTCCAGGTGGGGTAGGGCCTTAGTGGGTGCAGGTGGGGTAGGGGCATTAGTGGGTGCAGGTGCTAATAGGAGATTTAGTGGGTATATGGGGAATAGGGGCTGTAGTGGGTACATGGGAGTAATACGGTCTTTAGGGGGTAGAGGGGACAATAGGGGCTTTAGTGGGGGTATGGGAGTAATAGGGGCTTTAGTGGGTACACAGGGTAATTGGGGCTGTAGTTGGTGCAGGGGTAATAGCAGCTGTAGAGAGTGCAGGGGGGATATGGATGTAGAGGAAATGGTCGCTTTAGTGGCTGCATTGGGGATTGAGGTGTTAGTGGCGGAATAGGGTCTGTGGTGGGTGTATGGGAGTAATGGGGGCTTTAGTGGGTGCATGGGGGATAGGAGCTGTAATGGGTGCATGAGGTAATAGGGGCTTTAGTGGCTGGATTTGGGGATTGAGGTTTTAGTGTCTGAAAGGGGTAATAGGGTCTGTAGTGGGTGCATGGGAGTAATAGGGGCTTTAGCGGGTGCATGGGGGATAGGGTCTGTAGTGGGTGCATGGGAGTAATAGGGTCTGTAGTGGGTGCATGGGAGTAATAGGGGCTTTACTGGGTGCATGGGGGATAGGGTCTGTAATGGATGCATGAGGTAATAGGGGCTTTAGCGGGTGCATGGGGGATAGGGTCTGTAGTGGGTGCATGGGAGTAATAGGGTCTGTAGTGGGTGCATGGGAGTAATAGGGGCTTTACTGGGTGCATGGGGGATAGGAGCTGTAATGGGTGCATGAGGTAATAGGTAGTGGGTAATAGGGGCCCTATTGGATGCAGGGGTTAATAGGGGTTTTAATGGGTACATGGGGCATAGGGGCTTTTGTGGGTGTAAGTGGGAAAGGCCTGTAGTGAGTAATAGGGGATCTAGTGAGTGTAGGGGTTAACAGGGGCTGTTGAGAGATATAGGAGCAATATATAATTTTTTAAAAAGTATATTCCACCCTTCCTAAGCTTACCTTTGGCCAGGGAGGGATCGCTTGTGGTCCAGTTGGAGAATTTGCTTCTCTGCAACCTTGGTGCTGGGTAATGTAATAGAGATTTGCCATGGTAATACGCAGCAATGCTCTGATACAGTAGAAGAAGGCAGACCAAGTTCTCCCAACCCCCCCTCGGCATCTGGGTGTCCTGGTCGGTGAGACAGATCCGCCCATGGAAGTTCAACAGGGGCTTAATCTAGGGAGGGCAATTACCCCCCTTGCTTCACCCCATCCTGAAGCAATGCATATGTCTATAACTTGTGTTAACCTTATATTTCATGAGATGCTGCCTTTTCTTTCAAACTCATAGCAAATCATATCATAATCCAGTTAAGACAAAGAATGCCAGGGCAAACAATGCAAATGAGGAGGACCACTAGGATAATTGTCATTCTCCTCTTTTTTGTATGCCTTCTTCACTTCCAGGTTCAAAGGACAGAACTTATAACAATGATTGTCAGGAAGCTAAGATGGAGGCACCGTGGTGCGTTATAAACAGGGGTGGATTTCTACATTAAATTTTTTTTTTTTTTAATTTTCGTACCTCGCAAACATATATTAGTTTAATGTAAGGGATAAGTAAACATAATAAGACAAATCCTGTTAAGTGACAGTTACTCTTTAACTAAAATTAATGGAAAAATAATTCATCTCCTCTGTTATATATTCATTTCCTTAATGGGTGTTTAAGGAAACATTTTAAAGAATTGCATTTATAGTCTTGTGTTTATATGTTTGTTTGTTTTTGGGTGCGGGCTGGCTAATGTTGGAAGCTGATAATTATCTTATCTTGTAGCACCTTTCTGTTATTTCAGCCCTTTGTGTTGTGCTTCCCAAGCATGTTATATGGCCCTACACTAATCAGCATAAAAGGGTATGTTGTGTTCAAGGTCACCTGCACAGTGGGGGGTCTGACAGATACAGGGTAATGATAAGGCCTTATCTGAGTGAGTGACAGGCCAGGGACACTTTTGACATAGGATTAGAGCTTTAGAGTTGAGTGATGTTGATTTAGAATATTAAAGAGGAACCGTCACTGTCAACCATACCACCGAATAGAACACTGAAAAAGCACAGTAAAAAAATTTTTTAAATGGTAAAAATAATAATGTGATGCTTTGTTTTCTTTTAAATTTATATTAAAGATTTAGCAATTGACATCATAACCCAGCTGAGTCCAAGCACAGCCACATTGACGTGAATAAGTAGAAATATTGTATAATTTCTCAGTTTCTGCTTTCTTTACACAGATTGACGTGGTTTTTCACACCTTACAAATACGTATTGACTAAATGTAGGGTATAAATAAACATGATATTAAAAATTCCAGGGAAGTTTCCCTTTCAAGGTACACATATAGCCAGCTGTATCCACCATAAGCACTGTGACTGTAGATTTTGTACAAGCTTTGCAAAGGACGGTGATAATAAAAAATAAATAAAAACAATCCGTGTTATTTTCCCTCTTTGTGACGGTAACAGATTACCATATTGCATTACTATTACCATTTTAAACACAAGCATCTTGAGTGTAATGTGATACTACAGTTTTTGTGTATAGATCATGCCCCTCCAGTCCCACTGCTCAATTCTTTGCATTTAGGAGTTAATTACTTTTGTTTCTGATTATTGAGCTCTAGCCACACATCCCCTGGTTGTGACTGACATTTACTGCATGGAATAAATGGTTTCATTTTCAATCGCACGTTAACTTATATGGATGTGCATGGGCAAAACATTTGGTTAGGTTCAGCACTTCCGAAATTCGGGACTTTGGCAATTCGGGACTTTAACCCCTAAGTGGCAGAGAATTGAGCAGTGAGACTGCTGGGGCATTATATATACACCAAAATCTGATTCATTAAGATAAAGTTGTTTTGGTTTCTATAGTGTTCCCTTAAGATCGTCACAGATTCCCAGATAGTATAGATCTTCTCGAGACCTCTTGATATGTGAAGCACTGCAGCAAGAACATCCTGAACAGAGGAGATGAAACCCAACTTCCAACGGACATAAACCGGAAGAAGGCCGGTGAGCTTGTAGTAATCATTTGTATAGGGAGTAAACAAGTCAGTCCAAAAGCAGCATGATACTTGTTTACTGACATGGGTGTGTATGAAGTCACAAGCTAAATGTAATTAATGGAAATATAATAACTAGATATAAGGTATAGTTACACCTAGTAAAACCAGGGAATAATGCCTACAGCAGGCATAGGTAACCTTCGGCACTCCAGATATTTTGGACTACACCTCCCTTGATGCTTTGCCGGCATTATGGGTGTAAGAGCATTATGGGGGATGTAGTCCACAACATCTGGAGTGCCGAATGTTGCCTACCCCTGGCCTACAGCATTAAATAGTATATGTGTCCCACAGAAGATATACCTTGTCCTGCTTCCTGTAGGCAATGTCACATTCCGGAATGTATTATTGAAAAGTACCATTCTCCCATAACCATTATTATGCTTATCGATTCATGTAGGTAAGTAACATCCAGTAAGTGATGATATGTCCAAGCCGAAAGGAACAATGGTGCTATAGGCTTTCTCCTATTAGGTGATACAGGCAGCTGACCTTCAGTTTGGGAATTGGATAGATGTATGGGGGTTCTAAGTGTGCCTGCTTTCAACTATTATGATGGGACTTATCCTCCTGTATGTGTGCCTTTCGCGTATAAATTTTAACAAAGTCTCTCTTTTTTTTTTTTTTTCATATGCACACTCAAGCTATCTTATGTCTCTACATGCAGTGTCCTATTTATTAATGTCTTACTTTTGTTTGTATTGTATCCTGTTGAGACTTTAAAACCGTTGCTATTATATGTGCATCAATAATGCGATTTTATAATAGTTAACGACAAGTCTTAAAGGGACACTATAGTCACCAGAACAACTTTAGTATTTTGCAATATTTTGTATTGCAGTATTTCACCCTCCCTAATAAACAAAAAATGAAAACTATTGAAATAGTGACTCTTAAAGAAAGGAAGTAATTTAGTTTAACCCCTTAAGGACCAAACTTCTGGAATAAAAGGGAATCATGACATGTCACACATGTTATGTGTCCTTAAGGGGTTAAAGGGACACTATAGTCACCTGAACAACTTTAGCTTAATGAAGCAGTTTTGGTGTTTAGAACATGCCCCTGCAATTTCACTGCTCAATCCTCTGCCATTTAGGAGATAAATCCCTTTGTTTATGAACCCTAGTCACACCTCTCTGCATGTGACTTGCACAGCCTTCCATAAACACTTCCTGTAAAGAGAGCCCTATCTAGGCTTTCTTTATTGCAAGTTCTGTTTAATTAAGATTTTCTCATCCCCTGCTATGTTAATTGCTTGCTAGACCCTGCAAGAGCCTCCTGTATGTGATTAAAGTTCAATTTAGAGATTGAGATACAATTATTTAAGGTAAATTACATCTGTTTGAAAGTGAAACCAGTTTTTTTTTTCATGCAGGCTCTGTCAATCATAGCCAGGGGAGGTGTGGCTAGGGCTGCATAAACAGAAACAAAGTGATTTAACTCCTAAATGACAGTGAATTGAGCAGTGAAATTGCAGGGGAATGATCTATACACTAAAACTGCTTTATTTAGCTAAAGTAATTTAGGTGACTATAGTGTTCCTTTAAAGAGCCATTGAACGTTTTAATAAACATTTCACTCGAAGCAGAGGATGGTTATAAAATGAACTTATCCTGTTTTTAAAGAACAGCGTGTACTTTTTAATCTACGTGATGAGTTTAGTTTTTACCCCCACAACTTGATCCGATCTTCAGCCATCAATAGACCTCTTATACTAGGTTTGAGCAGATCTAAGGACTGAATTATCCGTGATCTCTACATTTTTAGTTATCTCTAATTTAAACATCTTGTACTGTTTCACATTGACTTCTAAGAGGATTCTTTTCATGGCTCCTACAATATTCAAGAAAGCTCCTGTAGTTGCCTTTTGTGTATACATTTGTATAACCCAGTAATAAGAGAAACTTATCATGCACTACACATACCTTTAGATGAGCCTGTGCTCAAATAAATGATTGTGTTAGTGATTCCAGTTTTTAGATGTGAGCAACCCAGAGGAAAATAGATCCCATATCTTAAAGGAACTGTATAGGAACCGTTAAGTAGTTATGGTGCTCAGAGGCTTCTTTCTTACCTTGCTCTACAGCACCAGGTCTCCCTGTCCTAGCGGCAAACGGCTTCTCCGAGCATTTTTTTCCCTTAAAGCAGGCCTTTTATCCACAAAATATATTGACGACAAGATGACCTTCAAATACCTAAACATTTTCTCTGTCCTTTGTGTTAGAGTAGAGTTGAATTTATACCAATGTGGACTCTACCCAGAATTTGACTCTTGGTATCTGCCCATTTAACTCCATGTATTTAACCCTTGACCCAAAGATACGTTTTTAACTATTCAATACCATAAACATATAGATATATATGTGGGAAACAAATACCACTTTAAAGAGATCAATCTCTTTCCCTGTGTTGTACCCAATGACAGATCCAGAAGGCAGAACAATACGGCAGGCCTATCTTTTAGGGATCTGACTGCTCAATGCAAAACAATGAACAACATCAGATATTCAGTTAGAGCACACAAAGTGTGTCTGAGTGCTTTGAACCCAGAAAATACCCCCAATCATCACATGATTAGCTGTTTAGTCTCTCCCCAGCATCTCTATTTGGCTAGCACAATATATATAAACAAGATTGTATTTACTACCTTGTTCTACCCTTTCAGTTATTTTGTGACTGGTGCACTTTCTAGTAAAAACATATAGAATTATTTTTACACAGTATATGGGTAATTTATCAAGAAAAAAAAACAGGTGCTATTCTGGAGCAAAGCACTAAAAGTAGCCAGGGCCGGACTGGGAATACGAAGCAGCCCTGGAAAAAAATCTATGCCAGCCCCATAAGTCATTGTGCTATGTAGGGTGTATATATATAGGCAATTGAAATTGTTGGCTGCACTCTCGGATTTCCTTAAAACTGAACTTTTATTGAAATATTTAAGAGAAGATCAATGTTTCATCCCCTCTTGTGGACTTTCATCAGGATTATGATGAAAGTCCACAAGAGGGACTGAAACGTTGATCTTCTCTTAAATATTTCAATAAAAGTTACGTTTTAAGGAAATCCGAGAGTGCAGCCAACTGTTTCAATTGCCTGGATACTGGAGCCCTGGTGATGCACCCGGTCACACAACTTTGAAGCCTGAGTGCAAGGTACAACAGCTTTTATATATATATATATATATATATATATATATATATATATATATATATATATATATATTTTGATACATTTCTTCTTCTAATTCAAAATATTAGTTATTTTAGGGTAATTAAATTATACAGTAAAGCATACACACATGCAGACACAGACAATCTTACTGATGCACACAAATAGGCTCATTGACAGACAATCTCAATGACACACACAGACAAGGTTACTGGCACACACACAAATTTCGTACAGACAAACTCTGATACACACACAAGCTTACTACAGACAAGCTCACTGTCACACACACACACACACACTCACTACAGACAAGCTCACTGATGCGCACACACTCTCCCTACAGACAAGCCCATTGACACACACATGCTCCCTACAGAAGAGCTCACTAAAACACAGATTCACTACAGACAAGCTCACTGATACACACAAACTCACTAGCAGGCGCACACACACAGAGGCTCCCTCACTAGCAGATGCGCGCGCACACACACACACACACAGATGCTTGCTCGCTCACTTACTAGCAGATGCACACATACAAAGGCAGACAGTCACTGACACCGAGACAAACAACCACACATACAGAGACAGGCAGACAGTCACTGACACTGAGGCAAACATCCACACATACAGAGACAGGCAGACAGTCACACACACAGGCAGACCGTCACACACACAGGCAGACCGTCACACGCACGCAGACAGTCGCACGCAGACAGTCACACACAGACAGTCACACACACAGTCACACACACACAGTCACACAGGCAGACAGTCTCACACACACGCAGTCACACACACACAGTCACACAGGCAGACAGTCTCACACACACGCAGTCACACACACACACACAGTCACACACACACACACACACACAGTCACACACACACAGCAGATTATAATTTTTTTTTTTTTTTTATGATCCCGGCCGGCCATGTTTGAGCTGTGCCGGCCGCCTGGCACACATGGCCGGCAGGGATCACAGGGATCACAGGAGCCTAATCACTGAATGGGGCTGTCAGCCCAGCCCCAGGTGCCGCGGCCCACCGGGAAATCTCCCGGTATCCCGGTGGGCCAGTCCAGCCCTAAACGTAGCATTTGCCATGGAAAAAAAATATTTTGCTACCCCATTCACTCCACCCATGATGTGACACCACAGTGCCCCACTCATCTGATCTGCCCATGTCCATGTCATGACATCACATAGAATTGTCAGGAATTCAAAGTGAATTTCATATTTAGGTAAAAAATAGCCAAACGGCAAACATGGCTGAATTAGAGATTTGTTTTAACAATTTGGCTATATTTGCCTTCTTAAATTCCCTTTTGAATTCCCAGCAATTTTCACTTTGGTGAATAACCCTGTTAAAGCATAGTTCAAATTGTACGTTTCATTACAGGAACACTTGAAGCACCATAACAGCAACAGGATGAAGAAGGTTTAGCCAGGTGGTCAGTGATAGTCTGACACTCTCAGTCTATCACTGGCATAGTACGTCAATTGTATCCTTGTACATTAATGCATGTGTGTTATAGTAACTTTTATGTATGATTTATATTTTCCTTACATATATGTACACAGTACATATAAATATTATTATAATACACATATATTAATATACATGTATAATTAGGGTTACCATGAAAAGGGTGCCCTGCAGTATGTATAATGCATATTCTGCAGGATACTTCATTCCCTAATTACTTAATCGTATACACCTTCTTCTGAATTCTACATACTACAGGGCAACCCTTTCATGTGCCGCCCATCAATATGTATGTGATATGTGTCCTTGACAACATGGTGGATCTGCTAACCATATGTATAATAATCTCCTATGATTTAAAGGACCACCAGACTCACCCAGTCCACCTAATTTCAATGATGTGGTTTCGGTGCAGTTGTCCTGTAGGTTTAACCCCACAAGGTAAATCATTGCTAGGGACAGAGAAACTATAGTATTCGAAATACGGGTTTATATTCCTAACACTATAGTGTACCTTTAAAAATGGATTTAAAAAAAATAAATAAATAATGTCCTTTGTGCACAAATGCAATCACTGACACACACTCACTTACGCATGCACAAACGTACTCATTCACTCACAATCATTAATCCACACACTCACAAAATCAGTGACCTATGCACACATACATTCATGGACTCATGCAGACACACACACTGACCCAAGCAGACACACACACTGACTCAAGCAGATACACACAGACAGACCCATGCAGACTGATACAAACACTGACTCAAGCAAACACACACACACACAAACTGACTGAAGCAGACACATAAACACACTGACCCAGGCAGACTGACACACATACTCTGACTGAAGCAGACACACACTGACCCATGCAGACTGACACAAGCAGACACACACTGACCCCATGCAGACTGACACACACTGACTCAAGCAGACACACACTGACCCATGCAGACACAAACATACTGACTGAAGCAGACTGATATACATTCTCTAAAACACACACTATGAGGTCCCGTTAAACCTCTTGCATTCATTTCATATATCAGTTGGCTATCCGTGTGCTCCAGTCATCTTGACTGTGCCTGGCAGTCTGGCGGACCATTATACTCCCTGTCTCAACCCCACTTCCTGCTATCCTCTCGCCTACATGTCCCCAGGGCAAGAGGCGGAAGCGAGTGAATGATGCGCCTTTGCGCTGTCGCCATAGATGTCTGGGAGAGGGGCCTGGGTCTAAGTAAATTACTTTGCAGACTGAGGTGGATGCCGGGCCCTAGTCAGCAGCCACGTAAGTGTTACCTAGCTCCCGGTGCCATGGCCTTTGACACACACTACATATATAGTCACACTTGATAGAGGGACAGCCCAAATGAGCCTTCAGAAGCACCCTAGGCAGCTGCCAAATTGACCTGACGCAAACGCCAGCCCTACATGTGAACCAATGGAATGTTCTTCACCATTTAGCACTTTGCCCTAGAATAGCACATGTTTTGCCTTGATAAAGCTCCCCCTATATGCTCAATTCCTAACTGTTTCCTTCTCACTGATGACCTTGAAGTAGTTTATCAACTGTTTCACTTAATCCAATTTTTACTTTGCTCTACAGTGCCGATTAGCCCTATTTTTCATAACAATTTTGCTTTACATCCAATGCTAGTAAAGGAACATTTCAAGCAGCATAACCACTACAGCACACAGTATTAGTAATGGTGCCAGCAGCACACTGGTTTGACTACTTGCATAGTTGGGGGCAGGGCTCTCGTAGCACCATAACCACAAAAGTGCACTGTAATTGTTATGGTGCTTGGATTGCTTCTTTAAGCTAACAGGAGTATAGACATTGGAAGATGTATATGGTGGATTTACCAGTCATGGATAAAATGATTTGCACTTAAGCAGACATAAGGCATGTATGTTTTTGATTATCAGGCTGAAAATTGGTGCCTGTACGTGGTACTTTGTATATTTAAACTATGTGATGATATTCTTCTTTGCCAAGGGGTTTACTCCACCTGCTGGTATTGGGCCTTTTGATCTGTGTTTCCTCTTGTGGCTTTTCCCTTAGCATGGGTACAAATTCTACATTGTGTAAATATTTGAAAATTTGTTTTGAGTACTTCAAACAGCATTTAAAATTCATTAGTTTCCGATGACCATATTTCATTTTTTTTCCTCACGCTTGATAGTCACATCTTGCGAACGTATTAATGCAATAGAAAACGATTTCTCTTACATTCATGTCAGTCAAAAGACGTTCATACAAGTGGTTGGCATTATAACCATGTCAATAAATAAGTTCATTAACAAATACATAAATTCCCATCAATCCTTCCCTTTCCCTCCCACCTAATACACTTTGCATTCCCTTCATCTCCTCCCACCACCCATCCATCACCCTCCTTCCCTTTGCAATAGGTGAAATAGAAAAACATCCCAGAAATTCTCGCACACATATCCCCTCCCCTGAAGTCCTCATTTTGTCTGGATCACAAATACATCTTGGTCTAGAAAAAAGGAACATTTAAAAAAAAGTCTTTTCAGATTTCTATTGTTATTTTGTGTGCGTCTTCATGACTGTGAAATGGTCAAACAGACCAATTCCTGAAAGAGTATGTCCATTTGTCCCGATCACTGAGGTTAGGGTGTGGTTTGGGAGTATTGTTGTCCCCTCTTACATTACGCAGTAAGGCTCCCTAGGTAGCAATGCTTTCGTCCTCCAGCAGGGGATGTGGAGCTGAAGGCAGCTCTTCAGGTCTTTGTTGAGAAGAAAACACATGATGGGGTTGACCCCAGCCTGAGTGAATGTCATCCAAACTGCAGTGGACAGGTATCGATGGGGGATGCTGCAGGTTTTGACAAAAACCCTCCAATAACAGGCCACAATGTAGGGCGACCAGAGCACCAAAAAGCTGAGGGTAATCCCATAAAACATCCGCCCCAACCTCTTCTCACTTTTGAACTCATCCATTCCCAAAAGACGCCTGTTGGCAGTGTGGGTATTTTGACGAATACCCAATAAAGTGGGTGGCATAGGCCCCCTTCCAAATCCAGCTATCCAGTTGGCAGCGGCCTGCCCTGTAGCCCCAGGGCCATGAAATGTCCAGTTTTGGCTGATGGCTGGGACCATCTGTACTGGCTTCATTTTACGATGGCGGTACTCAAAAAGGAGAAGTTTAGCATAGACAATATGCGTAGCAACAATGAGAACTGCTAGCATCAGCATAAATCCGAGGGTATCATTGGCCTTAAAGTATCGATGCTCAAAAATGCACTGGTCCTCTTCACGAATGAATTTGTAAGTGCCTACATCGAAGACTGGTGGAAAGGCCATAGCAACTGACAGTGTCCAGACCATGCAGATGACTGCAATGCACGTCCAGAGTGTCATTCGCTTAGAATAGAATCGATGATGGGCAATTGCCATGTAGCGTGTAACACTGATGCAGAATAGCATGAATGAGGCATGGAAACAGAAGAGGACAGCCATGAATGCCACAACTTTACAACTCAGAAGACTGTAGGCCCAAGCTGAACCATTGCGAATGGAAAGCAGGACAAACGGAAAACAAGCAGAGGATCGAACAGCATCGGCAAGACAAAGATCCAGCAAGAAGTAGTAGGGAGCCTTGTGCAACGAGCGGTCTTTCAGCACCAGTAGAGAAACCAGGAGATTGCCCGCCAAACTGGCACAAATAATGAAACCCAGTAGAACCAGTTTGAGATGTGTGGAAATTGCTGTTGACTGGGCAAGAGAGCCAGCAAGCTCCTCTGACTCACTGCCATTTGCCATGTTGGAGGCTGGCTCCAACTAGCCCTTGGTCAGCGGCCACTTTTCAATCTGTCCTGCTCCATTCCTAAGGATGGTGCTATTCTGTAATACCAGGATTGGTTGGTTCTTTGGAGGCTGGAGGAAAAATAAGGGGAAAAGGGCAAGGGTAAGGAAAAGAAAGATGATGTAGGTTCGTAAGATCTGACTAGATAGAGAATAGATGGCAAGAGAGGAGAATTATTGGTAGGGGGAAAGGGAGGAAGGGAGAGAAGAAAATATTATAATTGTTGTTTCAGCACTTAACAGACAAATAGTAAAATAATAAAAACACAAAACTAAAAGTAGCCATGCAACGTAGAAATAACTTGACATTAAAGTGACACTATAGTCACCAAAACAACTTTAGCTTAATTAAGCAGTTTTGGTGTGTAGATCATGGCCCTACTTTCTCACTGCTCATTTCACTGCTGTTTAGGAGTTAAATCACTTTGTTTATGTAGCCCTAGGCACACCTTCCTGCATGTGACTTACAAAGCCTTCCTAAACACTTCCTGTAGAGAGTCCTGTATGTCAATAAAGCTCAATTTACAGAGCATGAGGTAAAAACTTTTAAAGTAAGTTGAAAGTGAAACCATTTATTTTTCATGCAGGCTGTGTGAGTCACAGCCAGGGGAGGTGGGGCTAGGACTGCATAAACCAAAACAAAAGTGATTTAAATTCGAAATGGCAGAGAATTGAGCAGTGAGACTGCAGTGGCATTATCTATACACTATAGATGCGTCATTAAGCTGAAGTTGTTTTGGTGACTATATTGTCCCTTTAACAAATAGCACAAAACAATCTACTTTGTTCCATATTGATTTACGTAGTTTTTTCAACCACCGTGCTAAGGATTGAACTAAATATGTTTAACAAACTCATTTTAATTGCACCCTCTTCTGATTCTTGCACCAGTTATAAAACAAGTTGAAAACAATAATCAACCACTCTGGAAGAAAAGGTCACGTGTGTTCTGGAGAATATTATATTCACATGAAAAAAGCCATGTTACACAGGGCCTTACTGCTTAAACTCTCTATGGCCCACATACCATTTTCTAAAGCAGTTCTTATATAATGCTCTTACCCAGGCCTTAAATTGGCAGGGTCTACACTACCATACCTCCCAAGTGTCCCTTCTTAGAAGGGACAGTCTCTATTTTGGGCCCAAATCCCTCTGTCCCTTTTCTATTCCAATCTTGTAGAATATCACTTCATCCCTTTTGCTGTGCCTTTAGGAGCTGAAAACATATTGTTTTGCCAACCAGAGGACTTCTTACACTCATTACTTTGAATAGATTTTAATAGACCATGTCTGTGATTATATACATCTGTCCCTCTTTCCTATACAAATGTCCCTGTCTTACAGGAGCGCGATAATGTTGGTGATTCCGATTGTTCAACAATGCTCCACAACAATCATACTCACAGTAATGTGCCTTTACACTACAATAAATGTTTTAAGGAACTCTCTAGATCCATATGGCTGAAGTGCTTTATGTTCATAGTATGTGCCCTCTTTATTTTCATTTTATAAAAACTGCAATATAATAATATAATAGCAATTTACACTTTTATAAATTAGACTTGTTACACCCTCTGGCTTTCAAGCAGGAAACAGATTCTTTTACTTCCTGGTTTGTTTAGCTCAGTGGAGCTAAACTCGAGGCACCTGCCTTGCAAAGACTTCTCATTGAGCTGCATTGGAAAGTCTGTGATTGGGCAACCACAGAAACTCTGTGCGGGGTTAGAAGCTGTAGTTGTTCTGGTGACTATAGTGTCCCTTTAAGAGACTATATTGTATCCCACAAATGTTTGTTAAGTCACATTAGACAAACTAGAGATCTGTCAATTTCATGTTTTTCAAACTTGAAAAGTTTTGATGCTGGATCTATGTCACTTTTAGTAGCATCTTAGCATAGTGGCATTTTAGCATAGACTATCTTAAATTACTCTGTATATTGTGATCCTTGTTAGTAGATAGCACCATCCTCTAGGGCAAAACATGCACAGTCCTTTTATTTTCTTATAATCCCGGCAACTTTATTTGTAAATTTACACATCAGGCAGCAGCAAACGAAACATAAATGCAATGATGTAACACAAATCCCTACAACAAAAAGCCTAGCTCGTCTGAGCACTAACTCACATCAGATTCCCTATCTATCAGGGGTTAAACTATAACAAAATTTGTGGGTTTCACCAACCTAGTGTATTTGTCCGCTCTCAGCACTCCAGTGCTCCAAGCCAGCCTTGACTGCTTCCTTCCGCACTCCTAGTGCTCCAAGCCAGCACTCCCAGTGCCTCAAGCCAGCACTCCCAGTGCCTAGTCTCCTTGACTCTCTTACTGGAGAGAACACCCTCTCTCCTACCTGCTTCCTGAGAGAAAGCCAGCAATCCCCCTGTACCTGCCTAGCAGGGAGTGGTTTATTCCCACTGCTGCAGCCGATTACCTGCAGCTGGGCAGTGTGTTGGAGACAGTCCAAAAACCCTGGCCTGGATCTATGTCTCCCATGAAAACCACTAAACTGTGGAGTGGAGCATTGGCCCTCCCTTCTCTCCAAATACTCCACCCCAGGGGCCCATAACTAAACAACGCTTTGTGTTGTACAAAACACAAACTACATATACTCCCCCTGGGGTTAAATGGCTTCTCTGCCTTCACTTTATCACATATCCTCCCCCCCAGCTCAGACCCATCGGGTCGAGCGGCCTTAAAACACAAACCGTGAACATTCACGTCACCTAGGGCTGTACCAGCCCTGACTTGCTCCTCAGTTACAGGAAGTGGCCTATTGTAGATGGCTGCTACCTTGCCCCCTTGTAGTTTAAGGAACCTCCACCCAAGTGGATAACCCAAATAGTTAGCTTCCTCAAATCCTAGATAACACTTGTTAGCGGTCAAACCGGCAGCCCTTACATTATGCACAATTAACTGGACCTTCATCAGGTGTGCTTCACAGTCCACCCTGTGAATCACCACATCACCAAGGTGGGCAGCTGCATACTCTCTGTGGTGCCAAAGTATCCTTTTCACCATATGCAGAAATAGGGCCGGTGCACCACGCAACCTGAATGGCCATACTTTATGTTGTAATAATCCCTCGGTAGTAGAAAGCGCTGTCCTTACCTTTGCTTTCTCTGTCAGGGGAACCTGCCAATACCTTATGACCAGGTCCAAGGTACTCAGATACCTGGCCTTACTTATACGCTCTTGCGTTTGAGCTGAATGTACTACAGGGCATTTAACATTTACAACCTCAGTGACAAACTCTACCTCTGCCTTGGGGTATGTGCGGGTGTCACCATGTGTACATACAATATTAAACATTTGTCTTATATCACATTTCTCTGGCTGAAGCAGAACACTTTTCAAAGTAGCCTCGCTCCCTGAATCAATTAGTGCTTGTGCACAATTCCCTTCCACCATCACCACTTTTAACTGTGCTGTAACATCACCACCAGTCGCCATACACATCTTTAAGCAGGTCAATACAATCCTATGCAGAGCCCTTAATACTATGTCACATTGTATTGTCTCTTCACTCTCAGGACTGTTATATGTAATATGTCCTTGCAGGTGGCAGTTGAAGCATCTGAGCTTTTTCTCAGTCTGGTCTCGTAGCCATAATGGGACTTTTGGGTACACTCTACCATCATATTTATATAGTCCCAGGCTCAGTATCAGGTTTTCTCCTTTCTTTCCAGTTTCCCCGCTAATATGGTTGTTAGCGGATCTAGGCTGAAGTTCAATACGGTGTGGCTCCTTAGCAGCCAAGTTCCGCTCAATCATCATCATCTGCTTCCACATTCGCAGCTTCTGATTTGATAATCTCTCAACGTCGGAGTAACTTTCAAGCGCAAACTTTACAAAGGCTTGGTGTGTAATTAGCCTCTTTCTATCAGCTAAAGGCTTGTCAGGGTCTGCAGATATTTGGTCATATTGGTAAGCCTGCATCTTCTGGAAATGGCGGATAAGACTCTGCTTTCGAATCTTCAGCTGGGTCCACTTTTCATCCCACTGCCACACAAGCCACAAGTCATTAATGTTAAGTTCTGGTTCCACATATTCTTTTCTGTAGAATGCAATAAAGGGGACCCCAAAATGCTGATTCCTCATGAAATTTAGGGCCTCTCTGATCTTCTGTATAGTGCTTGGACCCTTCCTGCTGAAGGTGGCTCCAACTTGTCCACGTTCCAGGTAGTCCGTGCTTTTCTGTTGAGATATTGTTGGTGTTGCAAAAGTATTTCTATATATCCAGTCAGCTTCTTCTTCAAGCTCATCATCTTCATCGCCTGCCTCATCAGGTGATTGTTGGAAAGAGACTTCTACATCGTATGGATTTTCCAACATTCTCAATACCCGCTGTACCTCGCTGAAATCTCCCTTCTCAGCTGCATCAATTGCGTTTTGAGCAATATAATTTCTGAGCACAACTGCCGGATTGTTAGAGTCCATTATTTTCACACGTTCAGCCACAAATGTATCATTATCCCCAGTAGTTGCTTGGTCTTTTGACAACCGAGTGCTGTACTTGTGAAGCCATTCTTCCCAGAGTGCACGGTTATTACTCAGTAGCTGGTCTTCACTGGACTCTTGCAGTTTATTGTAGCGTTCGATACGATTAAGCTCCTTATATATGTTGGCTTTTGTTCCATTCAAAGCAAATAACTGAGGGTTACTCTGCGCTAACATCAGCATCACCGACAGTTGTCTTGGATCCATTTTGGGTTTGAACACCACCTTTAACTCGTCCAAGTTACTTTCAAAAGCTGAATTTTCCAGGTGCTCAACCTCTTCTGTCACCAGCTCATCCTTCACTGGAACAAGTCCCTCCATGAAGGGCTCCACAATACCCTCCATCAGTTCTGCTTGCTCAGCCTTGAGTGGCCACCTCCCAATGTCAGCAATGCTGTCTTCTGGGCTGTCTGGCGGTCTCCCTGCTCCCTCGGGGGTGTCCAGGGACGCAGTCATGGCCCCTCGTTGGGTCATGACAGCCCCGGTATCAAACAGCCGGTCAGGCAGTCCAAGCCCCGCCTTTAATTCCATTATGGTTTTTCCAGGATCTGGCAGCTGTTCCAGGTATTCAGTGCGCCCAGGCATTGTAGATGTAGTCTTTGCCAGTAGATCCAGTTCTACGGCTCCCAGACAATCATTCAAAGGCTTTGTAGCAATACCAGGTGTCTCTGAAATATTTAATTCTGTTACGCCAATGTCACCTACTTTGTCTCTTTCGACTTGGTTGGGCTTAGGTGCGGACGTGCCAATCTTGTCACGACAGCTTGGTTCTGTAACTGTCGCTCTCTCTTGACTTAGATCAGAAGCAGCTACTTTGCCTTTCTTATTTTGACTTCGTTTTGCCACTACTTCTCTGCCTTGCTTTTCTCTGCCAAACTGTCCAACAGCTGGTCGACATTCTTGGGTAGCCTCTTCTACTAAACAGTGCACAGCATTGTTATACTCAACTGGGGTGCCTTGCTTCTCTCTATTAAGCTCAGCTCCTTCGCTGTTGTCTTCTCTGACTCCCCAAGTCAGTCTGCTTTTCATGGCTTTAACTTGTTCACTTGGGTGTACATCAGCGGCTTCTGCTTCACTTTTTATTACACAAACCGGTTTGACACTGCTGGCCTCAGCCACAGTCGTTTTTTCTCCTTTTGTTGCCTTGGAAAGATTTATCAGCACCTTTCTGTTTTCTAATGTCTTTCCAGCATTCTCTTGAAACATGCAAGATTCAGCTCCTGAGCGTGAAAATATTTTTGTATCTGACTCTTTTCCCAAGACCTCTTTTTCTGTTGTGATGCCATTCAGAGCAAGTTTGAGGCTTTCATGTGAAGCTACAATGTTTTGCTTTTCAAATAAACACTTGTCAACTTCAGTTATCAGTTTGTCTTGTTCTCCCTTCTGATTCTTCTTCTCTCTCTTACTTTGGCGCATGTCATCAGTGTCACCATCACTGCCTCTTGACAATTCCACTTTTTCCTTTAGCTTTGCTGGACTCTTTACTAAATTTTCTTCTTTTGCTTTTTGGTCCTTGGATGATCCAGCTGCCTTTTCACCCTCTTCCACATTATCACTACTTCCAGGCTGAATTTTATCCTTCTTGCCTTCTAATTCCTGTTCTCTCTTTTCTGTGGGTTTCTCAATATCACGCTTTGCTGCCTCCATGCTTTTCAGCTTGCGAAAGACTTCTTCTACTGCCTCTGTCATCTTATGCAGGATGTCAGTAGCTTGGTTACGGGGTCCCTTGTCCCCATGCTCCCTGCAGGGGGCAATCTGCAAATCCTCAGTAAGGGCAGCTCTATGCTCCTGCTGAGCGTCCCTCAGGTTCTTAACCTGTGCAGCCAGGAAACTGTTTGTGCCTTGTTGTATAGCAGTGGCCTCTTGTTGTACAGCGGTTGCCTGTACCAGAGCCTTCAGCAGGTCCTCCATTATAGCACCAAGCAGGTAACAGTCTTAAAGGTACAGTGCTACTTATTTGATTAGCAGGTCTGACAAAATAAAAGTCCTCAATAAGCAGACCAACGGATGACTGGCACACCCACAGACCCTCAATGTGCTACTGTGCCCGCATTCTCCACCATATTGTGATCCTTGTTAGTAGATAGCACCATCCTCTAGGGCAAAACATGCACAGTCCTTTTATTTTCTTATAATCCCGGCAACTTTATTTGTAAATTTACACATCAGGCAGCAGCAAACGAAACATAAATGCAATGATGTAACACAAATCCCTACAACAAAAAGCCTAGCTCGTCTGAGCACTAACTCACATCAGATTCCCTATCTATCAGGGGTTAAACTATAACAAAATTTGTGGGTTTCACCAACCTAGTGTATTTGTCCGCTCTCAGCACTCCAGTGCTCCAAGCCAGCCTTGACTGCTTCCTTCCGCACTCCTAGTGCTCCAAGCCAGCACTCCCAGTGCCTCAAGCCAGCACTCCCAGTGCCTAGTCTCCTTGACTCTCTTACTGGAGAGAACACCCTCTCTCCTACCTGCTTCCTGAGAGAAAGCCAGCAATCCCCCTGTACCTGCCTAGCAGGGAGTGGTTTATTCCCACTGCTGCAGCCGATTACCTGCAGCTGGGCAGTGTGTTGGAGACAGTCCAAAAACCCTGGCCTGGATCTATGTCTCCCATGAAAACCACTAAACTGTGGAGTGGAGCATTGGCCCTCCCTTCTCTCCAAATACTCCACCCCAGGGGCCCATAACTAAACAACGCTTTGTGTTGTACAAAACACAAACTACATATACTCCCCCTGGGGTTAAATGGCTTCTCTGCCTTCACTTTATCACAATATGAATACCATTTTCAGAAGTAGGCAATCCAGCCAATCTTAAAAGTTGTATTTTGACCCTTAACATTTTTTTTTAAACAAATTGTTTTTTATTGCTTGTGTGTGGGAGAGTTTTTTTCTTGTATTTTTCACATGCATATTATATTTTGCAATGTATTTGATAATCTTGATGTGTACTCTATAGCGCAAAACACTAAATTGTGTCTGGCTACAGCAGAGTATAGCAAAAGCCAGTACATACATATGTCACAAGTCACAGGGCCAAATTAAACAGACCTTTTTAGACCATTTTAGTTTTCAAACTTATCCTGGATCTGTGTCTCATTTCAGGTCATCAAATTGAGTGCAGCCAACACAACTCATCAGTCAGCAGGTGGAAACCAAATTTGGCCCCAGCTGACAGAGGAGTCACAGGTAATAGCTAATAAGTTGGATCTGTCAAGTGCCAACGGCGATGTAGCCCCTGCTGGCTCTAAAACCTCATAATAACAATATAGACAATAATACATTGTTATGTAGTTAATTACGATTTATCTACCCCTTTTTTTTCTGGGCAAGTTCAAGAAACTACAGTTTTATGCAAAATTAGAAGTTCAAATTAAAGTTTTAAAATTCACAGATGGGTCTTATTCAAAGGCTCGCATAAAACGAAAGAATATTTCAATTATAGCAGATTCTTTGAGTATGAATAGGAGAGGATTCCAAAGAATCAGACAAGCGGGGCTAAAAACTTTAGCCCCAAATGTTAAATGTTGGTACATTCCGTTTTAATGTACTCGTTGAACAAAGGGATATAGTCATATTATTTTTAACTCCTTGAGGATTTATAGCGTTCCTTTTCATAAATACAATCTGCTCTAAAACAGAATGCCCTGTTTATTTAGCCTCAGCAGTTATATCTAGATTCAGGGTTGATCAACTAGTAGGAAATTCCATATCGGAGTGCGATCTTTGAATGGACACATTAAAGGGACACTAAAGGCACGCAGACCACTCTTCAAACCCCCATAGGAAAGCATTGATTCAATGCTTTCCTATGGAGAAGGCCTGATGCTTGCGCAGGACTTGCCGTACATGCGCATTAGGATTCCCCTCGAGATCCTGGCGTTGGAGGAGTCAGAGACGGAGCCAAAGCATAGGGACCTTAGTGCTGAAATAAGGTAAGAGTTTAAAGGGTTATTTAACTTTTTAACAGCTGGGGGGAGGCAAAGGGACACTATAGTGTTAGGAATACAGCTTTGCATTCCTATGCAGTGTTCCTTTACGCATTACAATAAAATACCTAATGGGTCAAGGAGGCCCCCTGTCCTCATCTTCCTTCACACAATTTACAGAAACTGCTGCAGGTGGAATCCTATCCAATTACTGGTAGATATTGCAATAGGTATCTTAAAGGACACTCTAAGCACCAAAACAACTTTAGCTTAATTAAGTGGGTTTGGTATATAGATCAGCCAAAAATCTCTACCATTTAGGAGTTAAATTACTTTGTTGTTTATATATCCCTAGTTATACCTGCCATGACTGAGTCTTACACAGCCACCACACTTCCAGAAAAAGAGTCTACTATTTGTTAGCATCCCTTATTGCATAGTGTGTGTAATTTAGAATTTCCTACCTCCTGCTCTATTAATAACCTGTGAAAGCATGCAACAGTATCATTTGTGTGACTAAAGGAGATAAAAGCTTCTAAAGTAAACACACTGTGTTAATAGACCTGACTGAACATAAAACCAATTTTTTTTTCAAGGAGGCCTTGTGAGTCAGAGTCAGGTGAGGTGTGGCTAGGGCTGCATAAACAGAAACAAAAGGGATTTAACTCCTAACTGGCAGTGAATTGAGCAGTGAGACTTTAGGTAAGATATCCATACACCGCACCCGGTTAATTTAGCTGACGTGGTTTTGGTGCTAAGAATGTCCCTTTATGAACAACCCTGTCTGTCCAAGTAATTGTACAGCAAGTAAAATCCATACTGATGCTAATTGGCTCATTATTGCTAATTCTGAGCTGTGGCTGAATGATCCCACCTGATTGCTCCAGTCATAAAACTTGGAATGACAATGTCAGCAAGCAACAGTATCTTATCTAATGAATGGAGCTGTTATCACATGCTGGACAGTGGTTTATGTTGTACACTAAGCATCTATTGATAAGATTGGGCACATCAGGATTGTCCATTTTAGGCTTGGAACAGCTAAATACACACACACACACACACACACACTCACACTTGTCATATATTTACAGCCGTGGGAAAAAGAAAGTACACTCTCTTTAAATACTATGTTTTTACATATCAGGATATAATAACAATCATCTGTTCATAAGCAGGTCTAAAAAATAGGTAAATACAACCCCAGACAAGCAAAAACCATAACGTATTACACCATGTCATGATTAATTTAACAGAAATAAAGCCAAAATGGAGAAGCCATGTGTGAAAAACTAAGTACATGTTTCGGCCAAACATTAACTGTCAGACAGATGGCCTCACATTTTACTCAAGAATTTTGCTACACAGAGGAGTTCATGGTCAACTCAATGACTGGAAATTCCCAGGATCTGTGGCTTCAAAACAAGACCCAACTCATCACCCTTTCAACACCGTGCTTGACAGTTGGTATGAGGTGTTTGGGCTGATATACTGTGTTTGGTTTTCGCTAAACGTGGTGCTGTGCATTATGGCCAAACGTCTCTACTTTGGCCTCATCTGTCCAATGGTCATTATGGCCAAACGTCTCTACTGTGCATTATGGCCAAACGTCTCTACTTTGGCCTCATCTGTCCAAAGGTCATTGTTTCAGAAGTCTTGTGGTTTGTTCAGATGCAACTTTGAAAACCAAAGCCATGCTGCCATGTTCTTTCTCCTGGCAACCCTTCAAAACAAACCATACTTGCTCAGTCATTTTCTGATTGTACCAATGAAAGTTCTGATGAACTTTAACATTTAACATGTTAACTGAGGCCTGTAGAGTCTGAGATGTAACTCTTGGGTTTTTGCAATTTCTCTGAGCATTGCATGGTCTGACCTTGGGGTGAATTTGCTGAACATTGCATAAGCCTGCCACAACGCCAATGTACCCCATCTTTGGCAGATCCTACTCTGTCTGCTAAATGAGATACTCACTTGCGGAAATCCTTTATCTCGAGTTCTCTGCAGTACAAGACTTAAATAGGGTCCTGAGAAGAGGCACCTGTAACAGGGAGGGGTGCAAAACCAAGGAGCTGGCTAGACTCCTAAATATATACATTTAGGAGAAAACAGGGTTTGGCTGCACTCACCTAAACATACTTAAATGGGATGCTGCTGGGAGCCAATAAGTACAGTAAAAAATGAAAATCCAGCACACTCACTTATCTACTATACAGTTATTTTAGTGCTAAACAATTTTGTTAGTTTTATTAAAAACACCTAATCTAGGCAAAAAATAATGGGGGTTAGAGTAGGACCTGCCAAAGATGGGGTACGTTGGCGTTGTGGCAGGCTTATGCAATGTATGATCATATAATGTAACTAAACCCCCATTAGGTGTTTTTAATAAAACTAACAAAATTGTTTAGCACTAAAATAACTGTATAGTAGATAAGTGAGTCCGCTGGATTTTAATTTTTACTGTACTTATTGGCTCCCAGCAGCATCCCATTTAAGTATGTTTAGGTGAGTGCAGCCAAACCCCTGTTTTCTTCTATATGTATATATTTAGGAGTCTAGCCAGCTCCTTGGTTTTGCACCCCTCCCTGTTACAGGTGCCTCATCTCAGGACCCTATTTAAGCCTTGTACTGCAGAGAACTCGAGATAAAGGATTTCCGCAAGTGAGTATCTCATTTAGCAGACAGAGTAGGACCTGACAAAGATGGGGTACATTGGCATTGTGGCATGCTTATGCAATGTATGATCATATAATGTAACTAAACCCCCATTATTTTTTGCCTAGATTAGGTGTTTTTAATAAAACTAACAAAATTGTTTAGCACTAAAATAACTGTTTAGTAGATAAGTGAGTGCGCGGGCTTTCCAGTTTGATGGGTAGCAACAATTACTTCTCTAAGATCATTGCTGATGTCTTTCCTTCTTGGGATTGTGTTAACAAACACGTGAATGCTCCCAGCAAACAGCAACAACTTTTTATGGAGGTGTACTTAGTTTTTCACACATGGCTTCTCAATTTTGGCTTATTTTTGTTAATTACACGTTGTAATATTTTACATGTTGTTGTCCATCTGAGGTTGTATTTACCTAATTTAAGACCAGCTTAGGAACAGATGATTGTTTTCATGTCCTGATATGTAAAACCATGGACATCAAAGAGGGTGTACTTTCTTTTTCCCATGACTGTGTATAGAAACACTCATCTTCATACATACTGACATGCCGTATTTTACATGCATATTTACACCCACTGACCTTCATTCTGTATTGAGACAAATGGTAGGAGAATTCCTAGACTCGAGAGGCAGGGTAGGAGGAAAGATGATGTAACAAATCCTGAAAAACAAAAAGTGATATATTAAAATAGTGTCTTAATGAAAGTGCCCCATGGCTAAGTTGTCCTCTTGTAAATTGGCTCCACCTATCTGCCTGATAATTTCACCTAATGTAGTTGCCAGCATAGGGAGAAGACTAAAGCAAGGATGCTGACCTGTAGAAATAATGTATCAATATGATTGAAATCATAAATTCAGATGCCGTAACAGATAATGATGAGAATGTGTCTGTCCACCGTTGATAAAGGTCTCAAAGATGGGGAAGAGCAACATGGAGGCACAGTTATGTTACACATACATGCATTCACATACATACAGTATTATACACCCATACATTCTCCCTATACATACTTAGACACACATCATGCTACAATAAAATTGACCCACACATTCATACGCACACCATACTTGTCAACCGTGGCATGTATGAAATCAGGACAGGATGGGTTGGAGGCTGCCACTGACACAAATGTCATCACTTGCATGCCCTTGTATAGCCACGTCACCATCTGTGCCTACTGCAACCAGAAAATCAATTTAATATGCTTTTCTGAAATCGGAGGTTGCCTGGAGCTGTAAGAACTTCTGCACCTGTAATTTACTACCTTCTAGTAGTCTACATCACCCCTACTGCTCACGGTTCACTGCCTCTAATTGGTTAACAGTCTTTCTCATTTCACTTTGAATTTTGTCTGACTCATCCAGCACTGTCAGACAAAATCCAGCACATTCCCAACAATACACCTTCTTCAGCTGATTTTGTTTTTTTTTACCGTTTGTTTTTTCATTCTTTTTTTATAATTTAAAATGTAATTCCTATTTTAATACTAAAAAAAATTAAAGCACCACTTTATAAAATTAGTATTTCAGAGTATTTCATAAAGATAGAATTTTTATGAAATAATCATATTGACTGTGTTAGAATTTACTGAAATTCCAACCCAGTTAAGAGATATATTGTCTCTTAATATTTCATAACCCTGACATTTTTAGACATTGGGCGGAGCTACCGCCGTCTAGAACTGCCAATCCCCCAGCCGTCTATGGAGGATCTTTCTATGGCCCCACAAACCTCAATGGTGTACTCCCACGCATGTGCAAGAGTACAACAGTGACGTCAGCTTCTGGCAGCCAAAGAGCCTGGTGCTGAAGGGGACCTTCTGGGAGAAGATGACCGCATTTGTGAGGGACAGGTTCAGCTAAGTAGAAGTCACCTTTGCTATCTGCCCTCACCCGTCACTGGATCTTCAACGGCCATGTCACCATCGGCGGACTTTGCAAATTCTGCAAAGTCCCTAGACGGTGACCGTGCTGCTTTCATGAAAGGATAGTAAAGAAATAAAAAATATGTATTATCAGACTTGAAAGATTTGTCTGTTAGTATAGCTATAAAGAAACAAGAGTCAAATAATAAGAACAATAATATTAATGTCTAAAATTCATAAAGGTTCACAATCATAGGTGAGGGATGAAAATATTGTCAAGTCATATATTGGGTTTAAATTAGGTGTGAAGAAATGTTGACCACAAGTGGAGAGCCAAGCCAGACAACACAGATTGAAGAACAGATCCACAGGGCCAATATTTACTGGGGATATCATCTAGTTCAGCAATCAAGCACAAGAAGGAATGACATTCATTTACTTTTTTGTTACAAATATCTGTATACACTTCTGTGTAATCCATTGTTAACATGAAGCCTATCTTTTACCACCTGGATTTTTACAAAAAATATTCCTATAAGTTTCCCAAGAGTGTTAAAGATGTGGAGGATCAATTAAGCATATTTGGTGGGATTGCCTGATCATAAAACCATAGTGGCCGATGGTTAGGGATACCCTCACAGAGATATTCAGGGCTAACCCTCTGTTCACATTCAAAAACATTTTACTACTTGTCTATCAATATCTAAATATAAGCATTCAATATTGAGGGACCTTCTGAATGCCACAAGGGCACTTGTACCTGCCCTGTGGAGGAGCCCTGGGGAGTGTAAAAAACGTTTCAAGAAAGTTTAAAAAAAAAATAAAACAAATGTAATACGTACACAAAAAGTTTAAAACCAAAATGCTCATTACCACTACACCTGGAACATACTAGCAAAACAATGATCCCACGCTAAGGTTCAAAATATGCCTTTTGAATTACCCCGGGGTGTGTTCTTTAATAAATAGTATGTGTTTGTGGGGTAGTTTGAATAGCCAACCAGGCCCTGGGGAGATAGCGCAGCTAAGCGGACAAGGGCACATGTAGGAGTGTGGGGATAGATGCATGGGATTGGTTGGGAAGAGTCTGTGGGTGTGATTATGTTCTGTGTAAGACAGTGTGGGGGAGGTCTTACCTCAGTGCCACTTGGGATTCGGGCCAGCAAACAGCTTCCCTCCCGCCCACCCTATACTATATTTTGTCGCAGCTAGCCGGGGGTATGTCCTTGCCAATTGAGTTTGAGGTTACGTTTAAGTAGATGGAATGAGATGAACAAGTTTTTTAAGGTCTCAAACCTCCCCTGCTCTAAAGGTTTAACTTTAGGTTGCCTGAGGTCTCGTGCCCATCGAGCGTGGATAAGGTCGGCTGATGGCAGGCATTGGAAGGATTTTTATGACGAGGGGGGAGGTGAGAGGGAGTGGTGATTAGGAACCACTCCATGTTTTTATTGGCAAGGACGGTTGGGTCACTGTATAACACTATGGGTGGAGTTATATATGTATATATGTTAATTTATGCTTATTTATGTCTAATGTTTTGGTTACAGAAAAGAAGAGATTTAATAAATAAAGTTATGGATGTGTTATGCAGTAATTTAGTTGTGATAATAAATGCTGTGGCCTGTTTCATCCATACTAAGTGGTCTGTCGTTATTGGGGGGTTTTAATGGGGTAGATTTTGTTCTAGGCTGCATCGCGATTCCCCACTACTTACATACAAGCTAAACTACTCCGAAATGAAACATGGGCACAGCATAAAACTTCAAAGTTAGAAAAAAACTGAATGGCTGCGTCTCAAATGTGCCCCTTCAACATCCACATATACCTGGCAAAGGTATATACAGGGGTATTGCTGTACTCAGCCGACATAGCTGAGCAACAAATGAAGTATTATACAGTTGTAGCACACATATGGTTTGCAGAATATACTGTGCAAACTCACTTTGTGTGTCAAAAAGGCAGAAAAAATGCTTATTACCACTACACTTGGTACAAGCTAGCGGAAAAATGATCCCACCGTAAGGTTCAAAATATGCCTTTTGAAATACCCTGGGATGTTTTCTTTAAGAAATGCTATGCCTTTATGGTGTAGCTGGAATATGTAGCCTGCTCAAGTGCTCCAAAGTGGGACACGAATGCATCAAAACCCTCAATGAAATTCACACGTAAAACCCTGAACTTGTCACGTCTCTTACAACACTGTAACTTCACAAAATAGTGTCTAGGTCATACATTGGGCATATTGTTTTACTCAGAAGATGTAACTGAGCATAATTTGGGGGATTTTATGACAGTGGTACATATCAAGTGTAAGAAATACTCAGCAAAAATGCCATTTTTTTCTCCTTACCACAAATATTGACATAATTGGTGAAAAAATGGTGACACGTTAAGGCACAATATACACCATATATGATACCCCTGGGTGTCTGCTTTATCAAATGGAAGCCCTTTGTGGGATTATTTGAATACTCACACTGATATAAATACCCCAAAATGAGACATAGGCTCATCAAATCCATCTATGAAAATTCTAACTATAGAAACTGAGATAGCCTTGTCTCTTATATGGCATTGTAGCTTCACAGAGTAGTGCCAAAGGCATACAATGGGGGTATCGTTATACTCAGCAGATGTAGCTGAACACAATATGGGGTTTTATGCAGGAATAACACACACCAGCTTTACGAAATACATATTACAAAAACTTGTTATATGTCTATATGCCAAAATAAAGAAAAAACACAATTTTACTCCAATATTTAGCAGAGATTGGCGATTAAATGGCTTCGTAAAGAGTGTCAAAATAACCTTAGGTAAATAGCCTGTGATGTCTACTTTATATAAATATATACTTTTGTGTGGCATTTTCTTTTCTGTGATGGCTACTAAACCTACAAGACAAACATACCAACTTCTAAAATTGTTTTACATTGAAATTTTATTTTAGTCCTTTTATTTTGTGACTGGTAGCTTTCAAAATAAGATGAAATCCAAATCACTAACGCCATACCTGAAGCAAGCATGACCTAATTTGTTAAACTAAGTACACTAATGTAGCATGATTCTCCAGATGGAAACTGTGTATTCAATCTGTATACTGCAAAACGCACATGTATTACTGACAATGAGGCACCAACGGGTGTGCTCATACCACTGTACTAAGTATATGTAAGCATGCCACTGTTTTCTAACTATTGTCCTTTTCCCCCACCCCTTCTTCTTTCTGTATCCCCCAAAAGATCAATAGAAATTGTCAAAGTTAAAAAAATAAAAAAATAAGAGGAAATCCTATACATATTATGTACTCTATACATCAAGACAAATACATGAATTTATTTTGAATTACTTTTTCTAAGCTGGACATATTATGCACATGCCATTATTGCCAAAACTGACTAGACATACCCTATTTGCAATACCTTGGGTTGTCTACTTTTGCAAATGGTATGCCATCATAGAAACATAGAAACATAGAATGTGACGGCAGATAAGAACCATTCGGCCCATCTAGTCTGCCCAGTTTTCTAAATACTTTCATTAGTCCCTGGCATTATCTTATAGTTAGGATAGCCTTATGCCTATCCCACGCATGCTTAAACTCCTTTACTGTGTTAACCTCTACCACTTCAGCTGGAAGGCTATTCCATGCATCCACTACCCTCTCAGTAAAGTAATACTTCCTGATATTATTTTTAAACCTTTGTCCTTCTAATTTTAGACTATGTCCTCTGGTTGTGGTAGTTTTTCTTCTTTTAAATATAGTCTCCTCCTTTACTGTGTTGATTCCCTTTATGTATTTAAATGTTTCTATCATATCCCCCCTGTCTCGTCTTTCCTCCAAGCTATACATGTTAAGATCCTTTAACCTTTCCTGGTAAGTTTTATCCTGTAATCCATGAACAAGTTTAGTAGCCCTTCTTTGAACTCTCTCTAAGGTATCAATATCCTTCTGAAGATATGGTCTCCAGTACTGTGTACAGTACTCCAAGTGAGGTCTCACCAGTGTTCTGTACAATGGCATGAGCACTTCCCTCTTTCTACTGCTAATACCTCTCCCTATACAACCAAGCATTCTGCTAGCATTTCCTGCTGCTCTATTACATTGTCTGCCTACCTTTAAGGGGGTAATTCTCATTCCTGGGCTACCATATTATCTCAAAGGCAACATAACCAATCTGGTGAATTTCATTGTGAAAAAAACTGAAACAAAAGCTTTACATTTGACTCTGTAAGTTTTTAAAACACCATAAAACCTATACATGAGGGGAACTGTTATACTCAGGAGACTTCGCTGATCACAAATATTAGTGTTTCCAAACATTACAACTTATCACAACAATTATATTGTCAGTGAAAGTGACGTTTGTGTGTGACAAATGCAAAAAACTGCACTTTCACAGACAATATCATTGTTGTGTTGTGTTTTATGGTTTTGAAACACTAATATTTGTGTTCAGCAAAGTCTCCCGAGCAAGACAGTACCCATGTACAGGTTTTATGGTGTCTTGGAAAGTTACAGGCTTAAATATAGTGCTAGCAAATTAAATTCTCTGGACTTTCTCCCTGGGTTATCAGGCAGGCCTCGCTAATTGTAATTAATAAAATTACTTAATTCTGTAAAAATATTACATAAATATATACGTAGAATAAAAATAAATAAATAAATAAACAAAAAAAAAATATATATATACACATATGTGTGTATATATATATGTATGTATATATAATTTTGTAAAATATCTTTTTATTTATACATGTGTATATTTAGTGATATACATATATATTTACTTATATGTATTTATTTATAATTATAAATATTTTTTTTATTAATAACATCATATCTGTATTTTGATATTAATATATATATATATATAAATATATATATATTAATATTAAACTACACTTAGACAGTGTATGTGTATGTGTGTATATATATATATATATATATACTTAGATCATATATATACTATATATATATATATATGATCTAAGTATATATTATTTTATTTTACACTGTGTTTTAACTTTATAGTCATTTAATTCAAGCAGCAGGGGGACGTTCCTGTCATTCCAGGCACTCTCCCTGCTGGCACTGCTATGGGCGGCTATTCCGTTCATGTGATCGTGAGGTCCTCGCAAGGACCTCGCGATCACATGGCCCAGGAGGGCCGGATCGGCAGCAGGAGGACTGCCTGGGATGCCAGGCAAGTCCCCCCCATTGAGATCACCGGCGTGGCATTGCCGGCGAGCAGGTTAGTCCCCTGGACGACGGGGACGTACTTTGCCGCCTGCCGGTGTTTAGAGCCGGGTCCCCAAGGATGGCATAGCACGTCCACTGTCCTTAAGGGATTAAATAGGGAAAAGGGAATGGGAGCCCTCCCATGAGGAGGGGTCTAAGGGCCTATATAAGTGGAAGACTCCTGGAAACAGGACCGGCAGGGCAATAACACACTGTCTCGGGACTTCACATAATTTGTAAAGATCCCGGAAGGTGACATCACTGCTGGGAGTCCAGTGGCAGTGGATGGAGGCAGGCAAATGTTAGTTGTACTTACCTAAACCTATCCCTTGTGGGCACCGCCATCGTCTCCCAGCCAGTTTTTTTCTGCTCCTAGCACTTCAGCTTCCAGGAGCCAATGTCACAGCTGTACTCTTTTGCATGCGCCAGAGTACAGCTAAGAGGTCTATGGAGGATCTCGCAAGATCCTCCATGGAAATACCTATTTTGAGCTGTCACAAGTGACAGCTGGGGTTTGATGCTTCTTGACGATGTTCGCTCTACCCAGTGTCAAAAGGTGTCAGGCACAGGAAAATTCCTGAGTCAAAGTTGTTTTTGAGTTCCAAAGTTAAAGGACAACTGTCACCACTGTTTCATATGGGAAAGCATTGTGATTGGATGAGTTAATAAATTCTGATGATGTCAGCCAAGGTGGTGGACCCGAGGAGGGGGGCTAGATACAAAGAGCCCTGCGCCATGCTGAAAAAAGGTGAGTAAATCACATTTCTAACAAGAGGTAAGGGGGCCTGACCACCTAAATGGTGGTTTTAGAACTATAATATCAGGAATACACATTTGTGTTCCTGACACTATAGAGCTCCTTTAATCTTCTCGTCTGAAATTGCAACAAAGTGTTGCGGTAGAGAGGGTCTGCACTCTTGTAGGAGAGGCAATCCTAACATGGCTAGGGCAGACAGTCATCTAACAATTATTCTGCAGTTCTACAATAGCTAAACAAAAACAAACAGAAATCAAATAGAAAAATAACAACAGCAGTGATATAGCAAAAGGTGAATCTACAAATTTAAAAAGATATAAGAGGTATTACTGCTTAGCCCTGGGCCCAGACCAAAGCCCAGAAAAAAGTTTAGGTAGCAGCCATAGTATTTTTTGAGTTGGCTGTAGATTGACAACCCTTTGGATAGAAGGGCTGGAATGTATCCACATTCCAGTGTGTTGCATAGGTTCTTGCTGTGTTCTGGTGCTGACAGGACAGGTAGCGAAAGTCCCAGTGCTGAGAGAAAGTATCAGCTTGTTAAACATCGGAAAGATGTTTTCCCTCGTGTTGCACACTCAGCTGGTGCCCTGTGTCCAACCAATAAGGGATAGCATTTTCATGTAAAAGCTTGGTAACGAGTCCCGGGGATCACTTCCAGATAAAAGTAGTACGAAAAAAGTCACCATTGAAGACCAGGACATGTCCCTCAAAACTATGGGTGGGAGATGCTCTAGCAGCAGCCATTACTGTGCAAAACTGTACCAGAAGTTCTGGTGGATCTTGCAACTCTTGCAAGTGGGAGTCCATAGCAATGGTCTTAGCCCTGGACGATGACAGCAGGTAAGCCCAGATTAGTCTCAGCAAATAAGGCATTTCCCCGTAGGGTATAGACTCTTGGATACCTCTGACCCAGATGTTTCATTGCCTATGTAAATCCTGCCAGCTTTATCTCATATATATGTTGTCTGCTCTGAAGCATCGATATAACACTAGCCATAGCATCTTGTTTGCCTCTGTAGGCACCCCTTGTCCTCCTCTACCGCCTGCATGAGGCCCATGTGGTCATTTCTTCTCTCACCACAGAGATGTCTACAGTGGACAGTGCTTTAATACTGGTAAGGGCTGTGAGAGATCTTCACTTGGTCCTCCAATGTGCTGGCCTCCGAGGAAGTTGAAAGTTGCTCCCTCGTGGTCAGATGTGGCCGTGGGGCCTGGCAGGGAAAAAGTCTTCAATGTTGGGTGATTTAGGATAGGTGCTGATCTTTGCTTTCTTAAAGTGTCACCCCATTGTTGCCCCAGATATTGGGTGCTAAAATAGCTGTGAATTGAATTTTCTCTTAATAATTCGCGTAGGATGCTAGTTTTCCTTGGTGCAACTGCTGTACACTTCTGCTCAATTCATTGCATTGGAGACAGCCTAACTCGCCTAATTAGACACCCACCTTTGCACTCAGCATGAGTGATGGCAAGGCCAGTCTGGGACTCTTGAGCTGTAGCTCCATCCGATCCCGGCATACCACCTGCTTTCAGTGCGTGTACCCCCTGGGGTACGTGTAGCACAGATTGGGAAATCAGGCTCTTCAGTGTATGGGAATTAAACCAGGCAAAAGAGGAAGAATTACATGCCTACTCTAGACCCATCCTTCCATTCTACTTGATTTTACCTTAAGCTCTTAACCCACCTGCGTGGGCAGAGAGGGCACAGGGGGGACTTATCCTGGTGGGCCTAGGTTCTTATTTGTTTTTGTTTTCTATTGCTTTATGTAGGGAAAGGTTATGAGGGTATCATTTTAATATATTCTCACACGACCAGGCTCTAATAGTATTTTCTGACACTGTAGTCGCCAAACAATGTGACTTTTTTTTGCAAACCGCTTAACTTGTCATCTATACCGTATGTCCCTACAATTGTACTGCTTTTTAGAGGTTAAAAATAGTAGACTCTGTTATTGCTTACTTGAATCTGGTTTTCTAACTATATCGTGTAATACTGCATATTTATGGAACCCTCAATAAAAATAAATACATTTTAAAAATGCAGAAGTAACTGGACTTACATCCCACATAAGGGATTGTCCCTACAAGTTGACGGTTGTGACTTTTATTTCTGTGCTAAGTGCTTATCCCTAGTGATTCTTATCTGCTTCTATTTTTAAATGAGAAATGTCATGTTTGCAGGCCAATGTAGAATGATTAATATTTGGTGGCCTACATGCGCGTTGAAAGAGGCAATGGGACGTGTTATATTTCTTCATTCTTTTTATTTCATGTTCATATTTTGAGGTGCTTATAAATACCACACTGATCTCTTACAAATAAAAACCCTTTTTATATTTTTCATATAGAAATGAACAATTTATTAAGAATTAACATACTCTGTTCCCCAATATATCTTTCCCAGCAATGAGTCTGCTTTCCATATTGGTGGTCTGGTGGCTAGGGGGGGGGGGGGGGGGGGAGGAGGCAGGGAAATGTGAGTTCTACTTACCTAAACCTGTCCCTCGCAGGTGCTGCCATGCATGAGAGTACAGAATTAAGGTCTTTGGAAGATCCCGCAAGACTGCGGGATTCTCCATAGGCAGAGTCAATTCCCTGCAGCCGTCACTGGTAGCTGCTGTTGGGATCGACACTGTAACTCCACCCAGTGTCTAAGATAGTCAGGCTTGGGGAAAATACAAAAGACAAAGTAGTCCCTACTAAAAAAAGAAAAAAGAAAGACACAGTTGGAAAGAGGAAGAGAAGACGAAGCAATTGAAAAAAGGTAAGTACTGCTTAACACGGCTGCTTTAAAGGGACACTATACACTGTGTGCAGAATTATTAGGCAAATGAGTATTTTGACCACATCATCCTCTTTATGCATGTTGTCTTACTCCAAGCTGTATAGGCTCGAAAGCCTACTATCAATTAAGCATATTAGGTGATGTGCATCTCTGTAATGAGAAGGGGTGTGGTCTAATGACATCAACACCCTATATCAGGTGTGCATAATTATTAGGCAACTTCCTTTCCTTTGGCAAAATGGGTCAAAAGAAGGACTTGACAGGCTCAGAAAAGTCAAAAATAGTGAGATATCTTGCAGAGGGATGCAGCACTCTTAAAATTGCAAAGCTTCTGAAGCGTGATCATCGAACAATCAAGCGTTTCATTCAAAATAGTCAACAGGGTCGCAAGAAGCGTGTGGAGAAACCAAAGCGCAAAATAACTGCCCATGAACTGAGAAAAGTCAAGCGTGCAGCTGCCAAGATGCCACTTGCCACCAGTTTGGCCATATTTCAGAGCTGCAACATCACTGGAGTGCCCAAAAGCACAAGGTGTGCAATACTCAGAGACATGGCAAAGGTAAGAAAGGCTGAAAGACGACCACCACTGAACAAGACACACAAGCTGAAACGTCAAGACTGGGCCAAGAAATATCTCTAGACTGATTTTTCTAAGGTTTTATGGACTGATGAAATGAGAGTGAGTCTTGATGGGCCAGATGGATGAATTGGTAAAGGGCAGAGAGCTCCAGTCTGACTCAGACGCCAGCAAGGTGGAGGTGGAGTACTGGTTTGGGCTGGTATCATCAAAGATGAGCTTGTGGGGCCTTTTCGGGTTGAGGATGGAGTCAAGCTCAACTCCCAGTTTCTGGAAGACACCTTCTTCAAGCAGTGGTACAGGAAGAAGTCTGCATCCTTCAAGAAAAACATGATTTTCATGCAGGACAATGCTCCATCACACGCGTCCAAGTACTCCACAGCGTGGCTGGCAAGAAAGGGTATAAAAGAAGAAAATCTAATGACATGGCCTCCTTGTTCACCTGATCTGAACCCCCTTTGAGAACCTGTGGTCCATCATCAAATGTGAGATTTACAAGGAGGGAAAACAGTACACCTCTCTGAACAGTGTCTGGGAGACTGTGGTTGCTGCTGCACGCAATGTTGATGGTGAACAGATCAAAACACTGACAGAATCCATGGATGGCAGGCTTTTGAGTGTCCTTGCAAAGAAAGGTGGCTATATTGGTCACTGATTTGTTTTTGTTATGTTTTTGAATGTAAGAAATGTATATTTGTGAATGTTGAGATGTTATATTGGTTTCACTGGTAAAAATAAATAATTGAAATGGGTATATATTTGTTTTTTGTTAAGTTGCCTAATAATTATGCACAGTAATAGTCACCTGCACACACAGATATCCCCCTAAAATAGCTATAACTAAAAACAAACTAAAAACTACTTCCAAAAATATTCAGCTTTGATATTAATGAGTTTTTTGGGTTAATTGAGAACATGGTTGTTGTTCAATAATAAAATTAATCCTCAAAAATACAACTTTCCTAATAATTCTGCACTCCCTGTAGTCACCTGAACAACTTTAGCTTAATGAAGCAGTTTTGGTGTATAGAACATGCCCCTGCAGCCTCACTGCTCAATCCTCTGTCATTTAGGTGTTAAATAACTTTGTTTATGAACCCTAGTCACACCTCCCTGCATGTGACTTGCACAGCCTTCCATAAACACTTCCTGTAAAGAGAGCCCTATTTAGGCTTTCTTTATTGCAAGTTCTGTTTAATTAAGATTTTCTTATCCCCTGCTATGTTAAAAGCTTGCTAGACCCTGCAAGAGCCTCCTGTATGTGATTAAAGTTCAATTTAGAGATTGAGATACAATTATTTAAGGTAAATTACATCTGTTTGAAAGTGAAACCAGTTTTGTTTTCATGCAGGCTGTGTCAATCATAGCCAGGGGAGTTGTGGCTAGGGCTGCATAAACAGAAACAAAATGATTTAACTCCTAAATGACAGTGAATTGAGCAGTAAAATTGCAGGGGAATGATCTATACACTAAAACTGCTTTATTTAGCTAAAGTAATTTAGGTGACTATAGTGTTCCTTTAAGATGTTACAGTTACAATTTTAAAGAGATTTCTCAGATGTCTGGAACTGTGAAACATTTAAAGTGGAATTTTCATGGAATATAATCAGGACTGAATCAATACATCTCTAGGAGGAAAATTCAGCGTCTCCATGCAGAGCATGGGGACGCTGAACGTCAGGGCTGCTTTTTCAGCAGCACTGACCCAGGAAGCACCTCCAGTGGCCATCTAAGGCGTGGTCACTTGGAGGTGTCCCTAGAGGCAATGTAAACACTGCCTTTTCTCTGAAAAGGCAGTGTATGCATGAAAAAAACGTGAAGTGAACTATTATACTCAACAGAACAACTACATTAAGCTGTAGTTGTTCTGGTGACGATAGTGTCCCTTTAAACAAAATTTTGTTGCATGAAATGCTTCTTCTAGCATGTAATATTTCCCTCTGGTGTTCACTTAAATAGCAAGTGGCTACAAAATCTCAGCCAATCCATAGCATTCTGCTGAAACCAGTGGTCATTGCCTCCACTGTAAGAATAAATATAAGCCAATCTTTGATGTAATTTGGCTTTCATTAATTTGAGAGCAGTAGGATGAACTCTTTAGATAAATTGAAGCTAGACTGATGGCAACAATGATGTGCAGCCCACAATAAGGTTCCTCTTGCACATGGAACTTCTGAAACTCTTACTGGGGATTTTTTTTTGTGTCCTTAGAAATGGGACAACTGAGAACCAACCCAGAATTTCAGGCAAGGGCCCATAATCAGGACTGTCCTTCGAAGTTCAAGGCAGTGGGGGGGTATGGACTTTGCATGGACAAGTAGCTTCCATTCGTACAGTAAAGGGGGTAGCATGCACAGTTTTTAGCATACTAAAAAATACGTCTCAGTTTCTCTAGCAAAACCATACAAAATGAAAATCTTTTCAACAAATCTGTTCTTAAAGCAAAGGTAATTAGAGAAATGTAAAGGAGTAACGGCAGAAAGAAAAAAAAATTTATTAGCAACTCCAAAAAAAGCTTTAGATTTATTCCAAGGGAGACGTGCTGTACATGATGTCCCAAACGGGCATTCTTTATGATTTTGTACAGTGGTGAATTAAGAGGAGGGCAACGTTTATTCTAGATCAACACAGGGAGCTTAAAGGACCACTATAGGCACCCAGACCACTTCAGCTCAATGAAGTGGTCTGGGTGCCAGGTCCATCTAGCATAGCAGTTTCAGAAGTAAATGTTTTACCCCTTAACCCCTATTGAACCTGACGGGAGGGGGACCCTGAGGGTGGGGGGGATCTATTAACACTATAGTGCCAGGAAAATGAGGAGAAACCACTAAGTGACACTAGGGGAGGAGAGACCACTAAAGGACACTGGGGTGCAGGGAGGAGAGACCACTAAGCGACACGGGGGAGGGGGGGTTGAGAGACTACTAAGGGACACTAGGGGGGGGGGATGAGAGACCACTAAGGGAAAGATGGGGGGAGAGGAGCATGGCCGTCTTTAACGCGGGCAAAAGGGGCAACTGCCCCGGGCCCTGTCATTCCTAGGGGGCCCAAAGCAGCTTCCCCTTGAGCCCGCCGGTCGCTGTGGTACGTGCGGGCAGACCACTGCGGCCGCACGATGATGGGCCCCATGCTCTTAGGGCCACCCGATGGCAATGAGTCTGCAGGCGCCCGGTCAGTGCTGCAGCGCTTTAACAGCGCGACCGGGCCCCCAGTGATGAGGTCAGCGCTAGGAGGAAGTGCAGTCACTTCCTCCTAGCTAACACAGAGAATCCCGCGCGGGGGGGAGGAAGAGAGGAGGAGCGCGGACTGGGAGAGAGCTCAACTCCCAACAGCCTCAGACAGCCACTGGACCACAGGTAAGTCACCCTCCTGCAGCCAAAAGGTAGGAAACAGGAGGGTGACTGAATTGTATATTTTCCATGTATGTCTGTTTGTGTGTGTATATCTGTCTCCATGTGTATCAGTCTGTGTGTGTATATCTGTCTGTATGTGTATATGCATGTGGGTCTGTGTGTCTGTGTGTATATCTGTCTGCATGTTTATCAGTCTGTGTGTCTATCTGTGTGTTTCTGTGTGTATATCTGTCTGTATGTGGATGTGTCTGTTTGTTTGTGTATCTGTCTGTAAGTGTATATGCATGTGGGTCTGTGTGTGTGTATCTGTCTGCATGTTTATCAGTCTGTGTGTGTATCTGACTGTATGTGCATCTGTGTGTTTCTGTGTGTATATGTCTGTGCATGTGTCTGTTTGTGTGTGTATCTTTCTGTATGTGTATATGCATGTGGGTCTGTGTGTCTGTGTGTGTATAACTGTCTGCATGTTTATCAGTCTGTGTGAGTATCTGACTGTATGTGTATCTGTGTGTTTCTGTGTGTATATCTGTCTGTGCATGTGTCTGTTTGTGTGTGTATATGTCTGTATGTGTATATGCATGCGGGTCTGTGTGTCTTTGTGTATATCTATCTGTATGTATATCTGTATATCTGTATGTATGTTTCTGTGTTTATAGCTGTCTTTATGTGTGTATGCATAGTGTGTGTTTGTGTAACTGCATGTGTGTCCGTGTATGTATCTGTATGTGTGTTATTGTTTGTATCTACATATATGTCAGGGTGTTTTTGTCTGTTTATCTGTGTCTTAGTGTGTGTCTGCATGTTTGTTAGTGAGTATCTGTATATCTGTATGTGTGCCAGTGTGTATCTGTGTATGCACCTGTGTGTCTGTGTATCTGTCTGTGTATTTAGATGTATGTACCTGTGTATGTCTAAGCCTGTGCATGTGTGAGTCTGCATTTGTGTCAGTGTTTGCATCTGCATGTGTGTCTGTTTGTGTATTTTCACTAGGTAAAAAATAAGTGTGGCTAAGTCTACGATCTATGTGTGTGTTTTTTTTGTGTGTGTCTTTTGGTGGAAGGCTTGTTTTCATGCTAAAAGGTGGGCGGGAGGGGACCAGGGGGCCCAAGCTAATGCTTGCCCAGGGTCCAGTCAGCATTAAAGACAGGAGAGATCACTAAGGGAAAGATGGGGAGGTAGGAGAACGCTAAGGGACAGAAGGGAGGGAGAGCACTATGGGAAGGGTGGGGGCAGGGGAGAGCACTATGGGAAGGGGGGCAGGTAGAGCACTATGGGAAGGGGGGCAGGAGAGAGCACTATGGGGAGGGAGGGGGCAGGGGAGAGCACTAAGAGACAGGGGGCAGGGGAGAGCACTAAGGGACAGAAGGGGACGTGAGAGCACTATGGTACAGGAGGGGAGGGGAGAACACTAAGGGACAGGAGGGGAGACCTCTAAGGGACAGGGGGGGAAGTGGAGTTGAGACCACTAGGGATGGGGGAAGTGCAAGAGATCATTAAGGGACCGGGGGAGCATAAAACACACAGAGAGGCTGAGGAAGGGGTGAAAGAGAAGCACAGAAGTGCTGGTAGGGGAGACAGAGACACAAAGAGGGGCTCAGGGAGAGACACACAATCGCTTGTGAGGAAGACACACAGAGGTGCCTGGGTGGAAAAGAGGCACACCAATGAGCTGGGAAGAGTAAGACACAAAGGGGCTTGGAGGAGTAAGACACAAAAAGGGGTTGGGAGGATGTAGGAGACATACAAAGAGGGGGGATAAGAGACACACAAGGGGCTTGTAAGAGATACACTAAAGGGGAGTGTAAGACACAAAACGTAAAAATATATTTAAAAAAATTAACAAAATAAATATAATAATAAAAAGAGCTGCTCCCCTCTCAGCCCCTATCCTACCCCACAAACCCTCTCTTTCACACTACACACATACACAATGAATCCTTACACATATACAGAAACACACATGCACAAAATGCACCCCTACTCACACACAGACCATAGGCGTGCGCACGGGGTGTACCGGGTGTGCCTGGGCACACCCTAATCCCCGCGGCACGCCTATGGAGTGAGACCGGCAGGGGAGATCTCAGATCTCATAACGTAAGAAGGGAGGGGGGATATTAAGTAATGTACCCCCACAATCACCCACACACATACAGCACACACCCACACAGCACCCACACAGCACCTACACACAGACACACAGCACCCACACACACACACACACACAGCACACACATACACAGCACACACACACATAAATCACACACACACATACAGCACACACACACACATACAGCACCCTCACACACATACAGCACACACATACAGCACACACACACACATACAGCACCCACACACACACAGCACACACATACAGCACCCATACACAGCACCCACACACACACATACAACACCCACACACACACAGCACACACACATACAGCAGCCACACACACACAGCACACACACATACAGCACACACACACATACAGCACCCTCACACACATATAGCACCCTCACACACATACACCACACACACACACATACAGCACCTTCACACATACAGTACTCACACACACACAGCACACACATACAGCACCCACACACACACAGCACCCTCACACACATACAGCACCCACACACCCACAGCACCCACACACAAACAGCACCCTCGCACATACAGCACCCACACACAGAGCACCCTCAAACACACAGCACCCTCTCACACACAGCACAGAAACAGCACCCTCACAAATACACACACAGCACCCTCACACACGCATCACGCTAACAGCACCCTTACACACTCACAGCACCCTTACACACACACAACACCCTCAAACCACCCTCACGCAGCACACACATACACACACAGCAGTGTATGTGTGTGTGTGTATTTTTGCCTCTCACCTCGGTAGTGCTCACAAAGGCACAGTTTACCTTGGGATTGATACAGTGCTGGTGGTAGCTTGGATTTATAGGTGATGCTAAATTTTAAGTTCTCTGCAGCATGTAAAATATAAAGAAGAAAGATGAGAAAATGGAGCTCCAATGCACCTTTGTAATGAGCATACACAATTATGATGCTTGAAGTGCCCATTTATTTAATTTATTTAAACGAACTCTGTATAGATGAGATTAACCAGCTTGCTTTACATTCGCAGCTGTTTTACAATGATTATGAGGCTATGTGTCTGTATGTTTAGCTTTGTCTAAGGGCACTCCAATTTAGAGGTATTGAAGCCAAGGTGAGTGGGTGTATGCTAAAGAGTCCTGCAGCTGTGAAAAGAGTGTGTCACACCAGTGCCCATATGTGCCATTAGGATAGGCAGCTCTGTAAGGCAACCAACCAAGGCTGCCCATGTTCTGACTGCTGCACATTCTGTCGACAAATGTGTTTGCAATAGCCTTGGCTGCTAGTCATGCAGGGAAACCGACTATGGCTGGATCATGGCCAGGGTCGGTGCAAGACTATTTTGTGCCCGAGGTAATAAATAAATAATTTTAATTTACCTAGGCTATCCAGAGTGCTCAAAAGCAGAAGCGTATAAAAGGGGTGGGGACAATTCAACCCGGGTGCACCGAGAAGGCGTCTGCTTACTGGCACATTGCTGGTGGCGATGCCGTGCGCTAGGTGCACCTCTACGGTTGCCCTCAAACTGCTACGGAGAGGGTGTTGAGGGGGCTGCTGGAATTTCTCTGCTTTGGTTTCCCAGCTCCCTGGGAAGCGTGTTTATTTCTGTAATGTGTAATCCAAGTGTGATTGACTGCATTAGTCATATTTATCCTTCATGTGTGCCATGAGAATTTAAACCCCTCTATTACAATCACTTGAAATTCAAGCGATAAAGTAGGTATAGCACTGTTTATGAAGGGAAACTGAATATCTACTGGCTTGTTATAATGGTGGAACAGACAAGTCCAACCTCTAAACTTTATTATATTTAATCCTTTTAGATAGATGGCAATGCAACCATTAATCATTAAAGGGACACTATAGTCATTGTAGTTGTTCTGTTGAGTATAGACAGTCCCTGCAGGCATTTTCATTCAAATATATCAAAACGGTATGAGGGATAAAGTGCAAAGAAAGTGCAGGACAGCCACTCCCAAAAAGGGATCACTCCCAATCCCCAATCAAGAAAAGGCAGTGTTCACATTGCCCCTTAGGGGCACCTCCTGTGGCCACTCCTCAGATGGCCACTGGAGGTGTTTCCAGGGCCAGTGCTGCAAAGTGTGCAGCATTGCTGTTCAGCATCTCCACGCTCTGCATGGAGACACTGAACTTTCCTCAGAGAGATGCATTGATTCAATGCTCCTCTATGAGGCGATGATGATTGGTGTGGCCGGCATTTGGCCCCGCCCCTACCCTGCCTTCTTGGTGATCTCAATTCTGATTATGTAAGCCAAAGCGGCGTTTTGGGGACCCACACAGCACTGGAAAAAAGGTACGTTTTTAACCCTTTCTACAGGGACTGGGGGGACAAGCCACCTAAATGGTGGTTTTAACACTATAGGGTCAGAAATACTGCTTACTGAGAAGTCTTTGCAAGGCAGGTGCTCTGGGCAATTCCATGTTTCTTGAGTTTAGCTCCACTGAGCTAAACAAACCAGGAAGTAACAGGATTGACTGGCTGATTGACAGCCAGGGAGGTATAACAAAGGTTACTTTAAAATAGTGCCAGTTTCTATTGAAATATGCACTTTTTGTAAAATGAAAAAGAGAGGATACACTCTTCACACATAAGGCACTTCAGCAAGCTGAAATGCATTAGGGGTCTGGAGTGTCCATTTACCATGTCTCTCGTGGCTTTCACTCTGACAGCCACTTGAGGCACTTTCACAAAAACAGATGAGTGAAACTTGGATTGGCTGAGATCACCTACCGTTATGAATGATCTCAGCCAAAGAGGTGGAGAGGCAGGATGAAAACTGGTGCAACGTGTGTTGAAAGGTACCTAAAGCTCACCTTTTAAACCCACAAACAGCAGGGGGTGGAGTGGAGACCTAAATAGCTAGCAGCACATTATAGCATTAGTAAATTATGTTTGTATTCGTAATACTACAGTGTTCCCTTACCCTTTTTTCTAATAGATTGTGGTGCAACCCTTAACTATTAACTTCTCTCCCACCATACATAGGTGAGAGAATAAGAGAGTCATTATTTAGGTTGCACATGGTAGCAAAGGAGTTTAGTGACTACCCAGTGTTACGGGAAATAAGTAAACAGGTCCCCCTCTCCTAAGATATGAGATCCCCCCTCCTGGTTTGTTATATAGCCCCACCCAACAATCTATGGTATAGGAGAGTGGACAGGGGGGCAAAACCATAATATGGGCTCATGTGCATAGCCACTAACACTCTTGAAGGGCCACTCCAGGACAATAACAATTTCATCTAAATGAAGTTATTATGGTGTCAGGAGGCCCCCGGACGCAATCTTAGCTTAAGGAGTTAAACTTTTCTCCACCCAGGTGGCCTCCGGCTTCTGTAATCTCAGTTTCAGGAAGAGCAGAGTGCTGTCAGGCAGGGGAGCCGCTGATTGTCCGAGAGCGGTCAGCTGATGCTGTCAGCCAATCAGTGACTCAAAAAACTGGCTTGAAAAGAAACGTACCTTTATCAATCCAGTTTTGTGAATGGGGAGTCACTGATTGGCTGAGATCGTCAGATGACTGCTCTCAGCCAATCAGCTGCAACCTTCCCTGGCGGCACTCTCCACTTTCTGAAACTTTTTTAAGATTTCTGAAGCTGGATACCGCCTAGGCGGGAGGTGAGATCCCTTTAGGATTAAACCATTTGAGAATGGTTTAATCCTTTAACCCCTTAAGGACACATGACATGTGTGACGTGTCATTATTCCCTTTTATTCCAGAAGTTTGGTCCTTAAGGGGTTAAGGTAAGAGTGCCTCTGAAGACCTTCTGACACCATAACAACTTCATTTAGATGAAGTTGTTTTGGTGACTAAACTGTCCTTTTAAGCCACATTTAAATCAAAGTAAAGGAAATTCTTGGGGTTGTGCTTGCCTTTTCTTGTGCTATGCTGCAGGTATCCATGGCCCCATCTACAGTACATGTACTCCTAACTTACCGACCGTGTTCTGTTCCTACAACCCAGTCGTAGAACAAATTGGTTGGTAAGTGAGGTGTTAAGGGATTGCCTGTTCTGGTGTGCTTGTCTATGTTTGGGCAAATTTCTCCGAACATAGACAAACGCACCAGAGCAAGGAATCCCTCTAATCTAAGTTCGGGCAAATTTCCCCGAACATAGATTAGAGGGATTCCCTGCTCTGGTGCGCATGTCTTTGTTCATGGACATATCCCCGAACATAGTCGAACGCACAAGAGCAGGGAATCCCTCTAATCTATGCTCAGGAAAATGTCCCCGAACATAGACGAATGCAGCAGATCAGGGAATCCCTCTAATTCCCATGACGGGTCACACTTACCACCCTGCAAAAGAGTTGGTTGTAAGTGCGAACCGTCGTAAAACAGGTAGGTCACAAAACGAGGACCACCTGTAAATACGTGAGAGTATAGAGAGGCGCTGAACGGTGCAAGGCATGATATTTTTTCTTTTCTCTTTTATAATTAGATCCAGTCCCACATGAAATGAGGATCAAGCAGGTGAGCAGCCATGGACCCACCTGGTTTTTAATTTTGATACTACCAACTATGATTTGCAAGAATATAAAGGGTTATACTGGTAGAAGACATGTTGGTTGTTTTCACAGCCATGAGCTGCCTGATTTGTTACATTCTAAATGAATTTGGAAATTATTTATACATTTACTTCCCAGCTATTTTTTTACCTAACTGGGAAATGTCAGATTATTCAGAAACCATTCCTGATGACACAAATTGGAGCTTATTCTGATCAACCTAGAAGAAGGCTTACACATTCCACATTGCTATTCTCAAACTATTTCACAAATTTTGGAAAGAAAAAAAATCAGAGCTTTGTAAATTGCTTTCACTCTATATATTCCATAATAAAACTCAAGGTTCTTCTCTTACACATCACATTCCTAGCCCTATTTACCATAATCATGTATGTGATTATTTACAGTAGTCTGGAGTGTACTTTAGTTGGTTCAGGTAAGTTCACTGCCAGAGGGGTTCTACATTGGCAATCCTACACTGGCACTGGTGAGTTCAATGTCAGAGGGGTTCTACATTGGCAATCCTACACTGGCACTGGTAAGTTCAATGTCAGAGGGGTTCTACATTGGCAATCCTACACTGGCACTGGTAAGTTCACTGCCAGAGGGGTTCTGCATTGGCAATCCTACACTGGCACTGGTAAGTTCAATGTCCGAGGGGTTCTACATTGGCAATCCTACACTGGCACTGGTAAGTTCAATGTCAGAGGGGTTCTACATTGGCAATCCTACACTGGCACTGGTAAGTTCAATGTCAGAGGGGTTCTACATTGGCAATCCTACACTGGCACTGGTAAGTTCAATGTCAGAGGGGTTCTACATTGGCAATCCTACACTGGCACTGGTAAGTTCACTGCCAGAGGGGTTCTGCATTGGCAATCCTACACTGGCACTGGTAAGTTCAATGTCCGAGGGGTTCTACATTGGCAACCCTACACTGGCACTGGTAAGTTCAATGTCAGAGGGGTTCTACATTGGCAATCCTACACTGGCACTGGTAAGTTCAATGTCAGAGGGGTTCTACATTGGCAATCCTACACTGGCACTGGTAAGTTCACTGCCAGAGGGGTTCTACATTGGCAATCCTACACTGGCACTGGTAAGTTCACTGCCAGAGGGGTTCTGCATTGGCAATCCTACACTGGCACTGGTAAGTTCAATGTCCGAGGGGTTCTACATTGGCAATCCTACACTGGCACTGGTAAGTTCAATGTCAGAGGGGTTCTACATTGGCAATCCTACACTGGCACTGGTAAGTTCAATGTCAGAGGGGTTCTACATTGGCAATCCTACACTGGCACTGGTAAGTTCACTGCCAGAGGGGTTCTGCATTGGCAATCCTACACTGGCACTGGTAAGTTCAATGTCCGAGGGGTTCTACATTGGCAATCCTACACTGGCACTGGTAAGTTCAATGTCAGAGGGGTTCTACATTGGCAATCCTACACTGGCACTGGTAAGTTCAATGTCAGAGGGGTTCTACATTGGCAATCCTACACTGGCACTGGTAAGTTCACTGCCAGAGGGGTTCTGCATTGGCAATCCTACACTGGCACTGGTAAGTTCAATGTCCGAGGGGTTCTACATTGGCAATCCTACACTGGCACTGGTAAGTTCAATGTCAGAGGGGTTCTACATTGGCAATCCTACACTGGCACTGGTAAGTTCAATGTCAGAGGGGTTCTACATTGGCAATCCTACACTGGCACTGGTAAGTTCAATGTCAGAGGGGTTCTACATTGGCAATCCTACACTGGCACTGGTAAGTTCACTGCCAGAGGGGTTCTGCATTGGCAATCCTACACTGGCACTGGTAAGTTCAATGTCCGAGGGGTTCTACATTGGCAATCCTACACTGGCACTGGTAAGTTCAATGTCAGAGGGGTTCTACATTGGCAATCCTACACTGGCACTGGTAAGTTCAATGTCAGAGGGGTCAGCTCATTGACACGTCAACTCCCATCTAGGATTGCAACTCCCATCTAGTACACCCAATGATGGCCTGAGCAGGAGTCAAATTGTAGTATACATGAAATGGACACTATAGTCATCAGAACAACTACAGCTTATAGTATAGCCAGTCCCTGCAGGCTTTTTAATGTAATCACTGCCTTTCCAGAGAAAAGACAGTGTTTACATTACCTGCCTAGCAACAGCTCCAGTGACCCTCACTCAGACAGCCACTAGAGGTGCTTCCTGCAGTCAGTGCTGCACAGTATAAAACACTGGCATTCAGCATCTCCACGCTTTGCATGGAGGCGACAAACGCTCTCCATAGAAAGCAGTGTATTGGGTGGGATCCAGGCAGGACCAGCCGCGACGAGAACGGCGCAACGTGGATGAAAAGGTGAGTTGAAACATCTTTTCACTGCTCTGATACAGTGTATTCCTGACACTATAGTGTGTCCTTTAAATACATAACATTTAAAGTTAGAGTCTGTGACTGCTAGTATCCAGGAATAATCTCTGGCACTCCAGCCAAAGTCAGTGTTAAAGTATCTTTAACAACATATCAAGTTTAAAAGTGTTGTTACAGCGATGTAGAAGTAGCCCTACTTTAATTTGCCACTAAATGTAGTGCAGTCACAGTGTCACACATTGTACACAGATATATAGTGGTCTAAGTCATGCTGATAGTCATTAAACCGAGAGTGGGCATTGGATTTGCTGTGGACTTTAATTGCAATCACTCATTATCTGTGATGGCATTCTGATCTATAGTCTATGGAGTGTAGGTAGTAGGTATAATTCCTAACAAACGTGTAAGGTTCCATAGCGCTCAACATGGGTTATCCTAACAATAAGTACCCTCTAACCCCAGGTGTGCCCAACAGGTAGATCCCCAGATGGTGTAGAACTATAACTCCCATGATACTTTGCATACCTTTAGAATGACAAAGCATCATGGGAGTTATAGTCGTTTTAAAACATCTGGGGATCTACCTTTTGTGCCAGTCCTGCTCTAAACAACCTACGTATAACCAAAACACACCACTTAAAAGGGGCACTCATGAATAGCACTGTATCTTTTGCTCTTGTGGGTTATACCTGCTAACGGATGATGACAGCAAGACACAGGGCCCCCATCATCCATTGTACAGCTCTATGGAATTTGCTGACGCTATATAAATAATAAAATAATAATAATAATAATAATCACAATATTTATATGGGACTCTGGGCAGTAAGCTGAACCAGTCTCACATGCAGTACTTGTCTGTGCCACATAGAGACTGCCACACTGGAACCACAACTCTGTGACTTATGGTGACCAGACTTTCTCTTTAAAACGGCTGCATAAAACATAACTCTTTTTCTGTAAGCAGGTTTTTAATTATTTATTTATTTATTTTTGTTATAAGTGACCCACACTTATTACGGTTAACTTATGATTTTGGCGCAGAATTAGGCAGAAAGACTTGTGGCGCTTGCTTGCAAAAGAAAAGAAGAACCAAAAAATAGACCACAATTGAGTTAAAAATGATCAAACAAGAAATGCATGGGGCTTGTAATGGGATTTAAGGAATGTCTGGTCTGCTAAAGAAAAAGTAAGTAGACGGATTCAGATTGTAGAATGGTCACGTCACACTTAACTCCCTTTCTCAATTTTATATTGAGTGATTTATACTGATACTGCAATTACTGGAATACAATAATATAGTACCATAATATATGTAGTATTGTGCTGTGAGACATCAGCTCACAAACCAATCTATACTAATAGCCCGAGGAACAGATCCCCCATGCTCCCCGGAATGAAGATTTGTATTAATTAATACATGATATGAGACTGAGAGGTGGGGGAGAGTTCCTCTAGCATGTAAGCTCATTGAGCAGGACTCTCAACCCCTCTGTTACTGTGCGTCCATTTGTCTGGTTACATTTACATGTCTGTTAGTCCACCCATTGTACAGCGCTATGGAATTTGCTGGCTCTATATAAATAATAAAATATGAAATAATAATAGGTAAAACAGAATCAGTGATCATTGTGCTGTATCTGACCTCCCATGTTTCTCCCTCCTCCTCTGTCTCTGTTTGGCCACCCTCCCCCTCTCTATTATGCGTGACAATAACCAGGCCGCTGCTTTATCCTAGATGTAGCTCTCTGTCACCCTGCAGCCTGCCCAGTGGGGCCTGGCACACGCAGCCTGACTGTCACTGACACTTTCCTATCATTTACAGTCCATGTGAGGTGAAAGATTAGTGTCTGATAAATGGCCATCGGCCTTGCACACACAGAAAGAACCCTGCTTTCATGTTTATAGTAGGGAAGCAGCATCACAATGAAAGTAAATGGTGCAAGTGAATATTAGCCAAAACTAGGCTTCTTTTTGCTGCAAAACATGGGTGAAAATGACAGCGATGTGGTACAAAGCAATGGCAACACCCTTGGAAGGATACATTTCAAATGAGTTCATTGTAAAGATTGGGGATACATGTGTTACAACATTCTATGTTCTTGGTTAGCTCATGCCTTTAACCCTTTCACTGCCAGAGCTACCTGTAAACTGTAATGGTCCTTACTCTTTTGGAAGAGACATGCCTAACCATCAATTTCAGCAGAAATTAGGGTTGATAGACAAATGATGTGAATAAACCATTAGCCTTAATCAAATATGGACTTACAGGAAGGCGAGTGAAATGGTGTTTCATACTCTCCCCCCCCCCCCCCTTCTGCCCCCCACCAGAGTCCCTGGCTCCCTACAGGGTGGTGGTACTACAAAATATTAGGGGGGGGGGGGGGAATGATTGAAGTGAATTTTAAAGTAGATATAAAGCGAGAAGGGGAGATAAAGCAGGGAGAAAGAAGAAAGGATAGAGAGACAAATGGGGGAGGGGAGATAATGGTGATACGGAGAGCTAGCAAGGAGTGATAGGAGGACAGGCGTATCTACTATAGGAATATAAGCAGTAAGGAAATGAAAAAGGAGATTTGGGATGAAATGGAAAGAGAGACATTGTGGCAGTGAAGGGTTTGCATAAAATTCACGGACAGGAGCAGTCTGTCCCTCCTGACCCCTCCAGGTATGACAAGAGCAACGCATAGATAGATGCCAGCCTTACCTCTTCAGCTCCTGGGTTTTAGCAGTGACCCAGCAGGGAAAAGCAGTGGCGTGGGCAGTGAGGAGTCGTGCGGTAGGGAAACCTGTCTGATTTTTCCTTCCAGGCCACTCCAGCAAAAGGGGACCAGCCATCTTCTACATGATAGGGAGGGGGGGAGGCAGTGAGCGAAGGATAGAGAAGAAGAAGGGGGGTTGAGGGGGGAAGAGGTATCCGCCTCTTGTTGCCATGGATACAGGAGCTGGATGACTTGCCGGCTCCGGATGTTCATAGGGATGCAGCTCCATCCCTCCCTTTCACTGCTGTGACATCATTGGGCCACAGAAACTCCAGTGCTCGGGACGCTCCATTAATCTGTCTCCTGATCAGACTGGAGCTTTTCTGGCTTTTTTCAATGGACGTGGTGCTTTTGCGCGCTCCTCACTGACAGTTATTCCTGGGTTGATTGTTCAGTGTTTTCCATTGTCAGAGTAACCCTGCAGTGCATCATCCTCCCTGCAGAGCATCATGCACCATCTTGCTACCAGAGACTCGCAGAACATCATGCATCATCTTCCCTGCAGAGCTGCATCTCTTCTTCCACAGAGCTGCGGAGCACCATGTACCCAAGTCTGCAACCATCACCATCACACAGCACCCTGCAAACCATCACTGCTACTGCATCTATGCATCCTGCAATTGTTCATTACATAACCATCTTTATTTCACAGCCATGCCTCAATGTAACCCCATTGTCTGAGCATTTAACCTTATTATATTTTCGTAGGGTTATTCCATTAAGCATGTTTTGGGTGTTTTTTTTTTACTGCTCATTTAGGGAGTGACTCGTGAAGCATTGAGTTTTATGATCCAATTTAGGAAAAAAACAAGAACTTGTGGGTAAGGTGGGGCAACTCAAAAACACCCGGGTAAAACGTTTTGTTTTAATTGCTCAAACAGTCATGTCCCAGTTGAATTAAACGGGGACTTTTTAGAAACCTAAATCAAGGGCAAACCATATTTACTCCCATTGTGCTATTTAATGGACTTGACTGGGTCCACGATACTAGGTTGCCCAAATTTGGTGTGTGATATCTTCTCGCAACAACTCTGATCCATTGGTCCCATCTTCAATTCCCAGTATAGATAGCTTGTAGGTCACTTCCAAAACTTGGTATCAACTTGGTGCTTGGTATCATCATACCTTTTGTACAAGAAAGTTTTCCAGTTACACCACTTACCGTATATAAAATTGGAAACTTTTTATCTGGTCAATAATGAATAGATAACATACAATGGAAACAGGTTATACCCTTAACCTTTAACTGCAGCCTCTATTACTACAGTAATGTGGATGAACCTATCTTTCCTGGATAGTCAAACACTAATAAGTCACAAATAGCAAAAAAGAATCAATTATAGATCTTATGTATTAAATGCAGCAGATTAAATAATAGAGTCCAATTTTGATCTGTGCAAATTTCCTTTATCCCAGGTATTTCTCTTCAGTAGTAACACTCCACAGTAGAGTTGAATATATGAAAAAAGTATGCAGAGAAAAAAATATAATTAATAAAACTCTGTATTATTGTAATGCTTAAGAAGTAGTCAAAATTAATTTAAAAATAAAACTTGCTTTATTTAGCTCTTTGCTGAAATCGATATAAAAAAGCTCAAGTAAAAAGTTTTCATAAAATAATGACAGAAAAAAAACTTCATTGGCATATGTCTATCGGCTGATTTGCAAAGTGCATGTTAGGTGCAGACCTTGTATTGCTCACGGCGTCCCGGATCAGCAGCTTGATGTTGCCTTGCTGGATACAATATAAGTGAGTGTGTCCTAGATGCTGGCTTGCAGTGATCAGCCCTCAGACTGATCAGACTGAGGGCTGATCACTGCAAGCCAGCATCTAGGACACACTCACTTATATTGTATCCAGCAAGGCAACATCAAGCTGCTGATCCGGGACGCCGTGAGCAATACAAGGTCTGCACCTAACATGCACTTTGCAAATCAGCCGATAGACATATGCCAATGAAGTTTTTTTTCTGTCATTATTTTATGAAAACTTTTTACTTGAGCTTTTTTATATCGATTTCAGCAAAGAGCTAAATAAAGCAAGTTTTATTTTTAAATTAATTTTGACTACTTCTTAAGCATTACAATAATACAGAGTTTTATTAATTATATTTTTTTCTCTGCATACTTTTTTCATATATTCAACTCTACTGTGGAGTGTTACTACTGAAGAGAAATACCTGGGATAAAGGAAATTTGCACAGATCAAAATTGGACTCTATTATTTAATCTGCTGCATTTAATACATAAGATCTATAATTGATTCTTTTTTGCTATTTGTGACTTATTAGTGTTTGACTATCCAGGAAAGATAGGTTCATCCACATTACTGTAGTAATAGAGACTGCAGTTAAAGGTTAAGGGTATAACCTGTTTCCATTGTATGCTATATATTTTTCTAATAGGTTGTTAGGTTCCCTATTTGTATACCCCTGCTTTCTAATCAATAATTCAGCGCTCCACTTCTCCAACACTTTGTGCCACAATAATGAATAGAACCTAATGCGTTAATTGTCAGGTATGTGAGCAATGCATTCACATCTTCCCGACATTCAGATTTTTTTTGAAATTTTGAAAAGGTAGGTATGCCTTTCTGATCATTGCTTTGGCTTTGGGTAAACTTATAATAGCAGGTTATATGAGCATTGATTTTTTTATTCAATTTAGCCAATTGTAAATATATCATATATATATATATAAAAAACTCTCTCACTCCATTTGACCTTTCCTTCTTACAATGCATTCTTTTTTTTTATGCTTGTACTAGACGATTTACGAACTCAGCGCAATAAGACACCAGCAATATTGAATGTTGATCGTATATCCAGTGTGAACATGTCCAAATTATTGTTTACATTACTTTCTGATGTTCATAGGCATTGCAAACATTGAAAATAAAAATGGTCATGTTTTTTTTTTTTTTTTTCAGAATTAAATTTTTTTTGTATCCCTGAAACACAATTAATATGAGAACACGGTAGTGAATGAGTTAAGTTCTAGGTAATGTATACCCCCACTTCATTGAGACTGAAAACTTATTTGAGAGCATGTCTTTATTTGTTCCTGTATGACTAGTTTGGTTTGTCATCAATTACCTGCCGAAATTATCATCAATGCTGACGTGCTGGGCTATATATCTATCCTTTTTAAAATTAAATGTAATTAAAATATTTTCTTAAAAAAAAAAAAAAAAAAGGGGGAGATCTATTCATCATCATATATGGGGTATTTAATTGATTACTTTTTAACAAAGGTTTTCAGCTTTAGGAACTTTATGAATGGTCCCTTTTCTATTTTCACAAAATACCCCAACGCGCAGTACTTGAACCCACGCTATCCTAAAACAAAGAAAATAATAGAAGCTTATTACCAGCCCCTAGAAGGGCCGTGCTAAATGCTACCTTCAAGAGGTAAATAGGAAGAGAATAAAAATTGACCGACCAAGGCTTAGAGATACCAGAGAATAAACAAAACAATAAGGCAGGACAGGGATATAAGAAACCAGGAGAGTCAAACATAAGGTTTTAAAAAAAAAAAACTACTATAAACGCACTATTGGGACCATTATGATGTGCTCCAAGGCTAGAGGGGTTTATATAGTGATTGGCACCATAAAAACTTTCTGCATCATCCCAAAATGCCCAGAATGTGCATTCTTACTTTTTCACAAAACATGAGACATATAAAAGAATGCGAGTTCAGTGTACCTAGTGTCAAAATTGACATGAGAGAAGCGGGTATCCAGGGCCGTCTTTAATATGATTAGGACCCTGGGCAAGGCATTTTCTTGGGCCCCCTGGGCCCTGCCCCTTCCATCCCTCCCCCCCAATTACGCCCAATGCGCAATCACACTGACAGACGTACTTGCACATACAGACACAGACAGACATTAAAACATTCACAGATACATACTGACACACAAATATATACTGGCAGACATACTGACACACACACAGACATACATACACACACAGACACATACACTGACAGATATACTGACACACACACAAACACATTGTAGCGGTACTTACCTTATCCGGGGGCCGGCCGCGGTCCTCTCTTCAAGCCGCGCGCGGTCCTGCGGCTGCACGAGCCGCGCGCGGCTCATCCGACTGCTCAAACAGGAAGGCGGGCAGTGACCGCGAGAAGCGGTCACGTGTCCCGCCTGCAGCTAAGAGCGCGCCGCGAATCTCGGGCGCGCTCTTAAAGAGACAGTGGGAGCCTAAATTGCAAAAAGGCTCCCATTGGCTCCTGTCACGCCAATCACCCCATACACTTACCTGTTGGGGGAGTGGAAGTGACAGGAGCCAATCACGTTAGTTTGAAGGCTACTTATACTTACCCTTTTCCCTTAGTTCCTTGCCCTATCGTGGTTTCTGCTACAGTTCCCTTTAGTGCTTGTTGTATTCAGTTGTGTTTCTCCGTACTTGACCTTGGCTTTGTATTCTGACTTCGTTTTCGCTTTATCCTTGTCTGTACTGTTTGCCGGCTTGCTGATTCCTGTGTACCAGACCCCGGCTAGTTCTCGTTTACGCTGTCTCTTTGTGCCCTTGACCTCGGATCGCTCCTGACTCTGTACTTCTCCTTTACGTCGAGTCCGGCCACTCTAAGGTCCGGTAGACGTATCTCTCCTCTGTGCTGTCTTCTGTTTTGCTGGATCCTGCGTGTAGGGGTATATACTCGTTACATTACGATAGGGCCTTATTGACTACCTCATCGATATAGATAATAGGATTCGGGACAGGCTCTATACCAAGAACAGGAATAGAAGTTTTGTTACGCCTATTCACCCCAGAGTTAATCCACCGGAGAGTGTAAAAGTATCTGAAGAGGAGCCAATGCAATTAGGGGTTGCCAAACTCTCTGATAATGAAAAATTACATAGGAGAAGAGAGGGACTCTGCCTATATTGTGGTAGGAGAGAACATATGGTAAAGGAGTGTCCTCTGCTCCCGGAAAACTCTCGCACCTAAGACCTTATAGGGGACTGGCCTTGGGTGTGATTTCTAAGTCTCCTACATTGCCTCCTAACCGACTGCTTCTCCCTGTTTCTTTACATATGGGAGAGAGTTGTATAGTTGAAAACATATACGCCCTGGTTGACTCTGGGGCAGCTGAGAATTTTATAGACTCTGGTTTTGTAAAGAAAAACAATATTCCCATCAGGGAGAAGGAGATACCCTTGGCCGTTGAGGCCATAGATGGTAGACCATTGATATCTCCAGTTGTTACTCACGAGACTGCACCGCTACACATGTACACAGGGGTTCTACACTATGAAACCATTCGGTTCCAGGTCATCACCTCTCCCTCTTCACAGTTGGTATTAGGGTATCCATGGTTACGTGCCCACAATCCCATTTTTGACTGGGAGACAGGGCAGATAAAATCATGGAGTGAAGCCTGCCATGAGTCATGTACTATTGAAGTCACGCCTGTGAATTCTATTAACGTTCCTACTGTTCCTCCTTTATCTACGGCTATACCCTCTCAGTATTTAACTTTAAAGACTGTCTTTGATAAAAGAGAGGCTGACAAATTACCGCCTCACAGACCCTACGATTGTGCTATTGATTTGTTGCCTGGTACTATACCTCCCAAGGGCAGGGTGTACCCCCTATCGGTTCAAGAAAACCGTGTCATGGAGGAGTACATTAAAGAATCATTAGAAAAGGGATTTATTAGGAGATCCTCTTCTCCGGCTGGAGCGGGGTTCTTCTTTGTATCGAAGAAAGAAGGTGATTTAAGACCTTGCATTGATTATAGAGGTCTTAATAAAATCACCATCAAAAATGCTTACCCTATACCGTTAATAACAGAATTGTTTGACAGGCTCAAACATGCTACGGTATTCACCAAATTAGATCTTAGAGGAGCATACAATTTGATACGTATAAAAAAGGACCACGAATGGAAGACAGCCTTTAACACTCGGTCAGGTCATTATGAGTATACCGTCATGCCATTTGGGCTTTGCAATGCCCCAGCAGTGTTCCAAGAATTTATTAATGATGTCTTAAGGGACTTTATTCACTCATTTGTTATTGTGTACTTGGATGACATTTTAATATATTCTACAGACATTCACACTCATCACAGACATGTTACGACAGTTCTGAAGACCCTTCTTGCTAATGGTCTTTATTGCAAATTAGAAAAATGTCTATTCGACCAATCCGAGGTCCAGTTTTTAGGGTATTTGATTTCCGCTGAGGGTTTTCGGATGGATCCCCAGAAGCTCGCTGCGGTCATAGAATGGCCTCTGCCGCAAGGTCTGAAAGCCATCCAGCGTTTTCTGGGTTTCTCTAATTATTATAGACGTTTTATCAAAGGTTTTTCGTCTATAGTAGCGCCTATTACTCGTATGACTAAAAAGGATGGCAATACACGTGTCTGGTCTACTGAGGCACTTCAGGCTTTTGACTTTCTTAAGACTACGTTCGCCTCTGCCCCTATTTTACAGCATCCTGTCCCCTCATTGCCATATATACTTGAGGTTGATGCTTCCGATATAGGGGTAGGTGCTGTCTTATCCCAAAGAGAGTCTCCTGACAAGCCATTGCATCCTTGTGGCTTCTTTTCTAAACAAATGTCCAAAGCAGAAAGGAATTATGATGTGGGTAATCGCGAACTCCTTGCTATCATTTTAGCACTCAAAGAATGGAGACATTTGTTAGAAGGCACTAAAGATCCCATCCTCATATTTACGGATCATAAGAACCTGTCCTACCTTAGCGAAGCTAAAAGATTGTCTTCCAGGCAGGCTAGGTGGTCACTGTTCTTGTCTCATTTTAATTATATAATAACCTATAGGCCAGGCGACCGGAACACTAAAGCGGACGCTCTGTCCAGACAATTCGAGACTATTGACAAACAGGAGATTGATGTCACTCCTGTCATTCCCCCAGACAGGATAATAGCAACTACTATATTGTCTATTTCCTCGTCCCTCTTGCAGGCCATACAAGCGAAACAGAGCATGGCACCTGGCGAGAGGCCTAATGATAAATTGTTCGTTGACGTTCCCGAGAGACGGGATATTCTGTCACTGTATCACGATACTAAGACTGCTGGACATCCTGGTATTTCCAAAACAGTGTCAGCCGTTTCTCGGTATTTCTGGTGGGATACCTTACGTAAGGATGTTACTGACTATATAAGTGCTTGTTCTACTTGTGCATGTATGAAAACCTCTCGTAGAGTTCCTTGTGGGCTGTTGCATCCGTTACCCGTTCCCGAGAGACCTTGGTCTAATCTATCAATGGATTTTATTGTTGAATTACCCTCTTCGAATGGTAACACAGTCATCCTAATGATAGTAGATCGGTTTTCCAAAATGGCTCACTTTGTGTCTCTTCGCAAGTTGCCCACTTCCAAGGAACTGGCTCTTATCTTCGCTAAAGAAGTGTTTCGATTACATGGTATTCCCTTATCTATTGTATCCGATAGGGGTAGCCAATTTATTTCCAGGTTCTGGAAAGCCTTTTGTTCGGAGATGGGTATTTCCCTCTCATTTTCTTCCGCTTACCATCCCCAGTCTAATGGAGCTGCTGAACGTGCCAACCAGTCTCTGGAGCAGTACCTCCGTTGTTTTGTGTCTCACCATCAGGACAATTGGTCTGACCTGCTTCCTTGGGCTGAATTTGCTCGGAATAACGCCACTCATGATTCTTCCGGCAAAAGCCCTTTTTACGTTGTCTATGGCCAGCATCCCGTTGTTCTTCCGGCTGCATTCTCCTCACAGGGCATGCCAGTTCTGGATGAGCATTTGGCTGGTTTGCGTAATACTTGGGAGCAGGTTCAGCGTTCTTTGGTGGACTCTGCTGCCCGCCAGAAGGCTCAGGCTGACAAGCATCGCAGAGCGGCTCCTTCCTATGTTGTGGGGGACAGGGTTTTGCTTTCCACACGGAATATTCGCCTCCGGGTGCCTTCTATGAAATTGGCTCCCCGCTTCATTGGTCCTTATCGCATTATACATAAGGTTAATCCCGTTTCTTATGCCTTGGGTCTGCCTAAAAATCTGCGTATACCCAATGTATTTCACACCTCGTTGTTGAAGCCTTACGTACGCAACCGCTATACCCGGAGTACACCCCCTCCCCCTCCTGTCTCTGTGGAGGGTCATGAGGAGTTCGAAGTGTCTGCTGTTATTGACTCTCGTTTCCTCAGGGGTCGGCTTCAGTACTTGGTACATTGGAAGGGTTATGGGCCTGAGGAGCGCAGTTGGATTTCTGCGGATGCTGTTCATGCTCCCCGCCTTGTACGTTCTTTCCATTCGCGTTTTCCTGCCAGACCTGGTCCTGCCCGCCCGGAGGGCGTGTCCTCAGGGGGGGGTACTGTAGCGGTACTTACCTTATCCGGGGGCCGGCCGCGGTCCTCTCTTCAAGCCGCGCGCGGTCCTGCGGCTGCACGAGCCGCGCGCGGCTCATCCGACTGCTCAAACAGGAAGGCGGGCAGTGACCGCGAGAAGCGGTCACGTGTCCCGCCTGCAGCTAAGAGCGCGCCGCGAATCTCGGGCGCGCTCTTAAAGAGACAGTGGGAGCCTAAATTGCAAAAAGGCTCCCATTGGCTCCTGTCACGCCAATCACCCCATACACTTACCTGTTGGGGGAGTGGAAGTGACAGGAGCCAATCACGTTAGTTTGAAGGCTACTTATACTTACCCTTTTCCCTTAGTTCCTTGCCCTATCGTGGTTTCTGCTACAGTTCCCTTTAGTGCTTGTTGTATTCAGTTGTGTTTCTCCGTACTTGACCTTGGCTTTGTATTCTGACTTCGTTTTCGCTTTATCCTTGTCTGTACTGTTTGCCGGCTTGCTGATTCCTGTGTACCAGACCCCGGCTAGTTCTCGTTTACGCTGTCTCTTTGTGCCCTTGACCTCGGATCGCTCCTGACTCTGTACTTCTCCTTTACGTCGAGTCCGGCCACTCTAAGGTCCGGTAGACGTATCTCTCCTCTGTGCTGTCTTCTGTTTTGCTGGATCCTGCGTGTAGGGGTATATACTCGTTACACACATACACTGACAGATATACTGACATACACAGACACATACACTGACAGACGTATTGACACACACACACACACACACACACACAGACATACATACACACACAGACACATACAATGACAGATATACTGACACACACACAAACACATACACTGACAGATATACTGACACACACAGACACATACACTGACAGACGTATTGACACACACACAGGCATACTGACATACACACAGACACACTGACACACACACAGGCATACTGACATACACATAGACAGACGTACTGGCACATACACACAGACAGACATTAAAACATTCACAGATACATACTGACACACACATACACTGACACACAAATATATACTGGCAGACATACTGACATACATACATACACACACAGACACATACACTGACAGATATACTGACACACACACAAACACATACACTGACAGATATACTGACACACACAGACACATACACTGACAGACATATTGACACACACACACAGGCATACTGACATACACACAGACACACTGACACACACAGAGGCATACTGACATACACATAGACAGACATACTGGCACATACACACAGACAGACATTAAAACATTCACAGATTACATACTGACACACACATACACTGACACACAAATATATACTGGCAGACATACTGACATACATACATACACTGACAGATATACTGACACACACAGACACATACACTGACAGACGTATTGACACACACACACAAGCATGCTGACACACACACACAGGCATACTGACATACACATAGACAGACATACTGACACACACAGGCCTACTGACATACACACACACATACATACACAGACAGACATACTGACACACACAGACATATTTCCACACAAGCATACATTTTGCCACCCTCCAGGTTCTTACCTTTTTCTGGAGGGTGGTTTCCCTGGTCCAGTGGCAGGCTGAGGCAGATGGGAGTTCCCCTCTGGAACACCCCTCTTCCTGCCATTCTCCTCCCGCGCGGCTGTGCTCTCCGTCGGGAGGAAGTGACGTCACTTCCTCCCAGCCGGTACAGGAAGGGGCCCGGTCACGCTGTTTAAGCGCCACAGCGCCAGACCGGGCCCCTTCTCACACATGCTCCCCGGGTGGCCCTTAGTGCATGAGCCACCCGGGGGGCCTCCTTAGTGTGCAGGCCGGTGCGGCTCAGTGCAGCCACACCGCCCGGTCCATGGGGGCAGCGCAAATCGCGGGGCCCACGGGGCAGGTGCTCTGGGCCCCCCAGGAGCAACTGGGCCCGGGGCAGCTGCCCCGTTTGCCCCGCGTTAAAGACGGCCCTGCGGGTATCAAGTCAAGTGATGATCTGCATCAAAAACAACACCAGAATGACGCGGAGGGGTTCATTATACATTTTCAGTTTGTCCTGGATGTTAGTTAGTTTGTGCCAGCATAGCTTTGCAGTCAATACAAATCAAAATAATTAATAAAGGCAAAATTGATAGATAACTTTTAGTTGGTTGTTCAAATGACCATTTTCTCCATTTACACCTGAGGAACCTCAGTCTTTAACCCCTTAAGGACCAAACTTCTGGAATAAAAGGGAATCATGACATGTCACACATGTCATGTGTCCTTAAGGGGTTAAGGGAAACTCCCCATCCCAAATATTTTTTTTTTCAATTACTGTTTAGAAGGTACACTCCCTATGCATTTATAATGCATTTTGTTCATTAAGATTATATCTAAAAATAGCTTTCAAAAGCTGCAGACCTATTGCCTGAAAGCTTTGCAAGCCCTCCCCTTCTAACTCCGCCCAGACTTTCTGTGTCTGTCCAATCGCATACTTCCCAATGCAGCTCAATAAGAATTCTTTGCAAGGTAGGTGCTCTGGGCAATTGTTGCTTCTTCAGTTTAGGTCCACTAAGCCAAACAACCAGGACGTAACAGGACCATGTGTCTGATTGGCAGCCAGGGAAGTATAACAACGTTCATTTATAAAAGTGTCAATTTCTATTGAAATCTGCACTTTTCGTATAATGAAAAAAGTGCTCTAGGTGTGTGGAGTGCTCCTTTGAAGGAAAAAAACCCCTGTATTCCTAGTGCTTTAGTGTATTAAATGCCCCTCCCAAAGTGTCACATAAAAATAATATGATTAGGCTTTTTAATTACCTTTTTCCAGTTGCTCACTTCTCTTCCTCCTGCAACGTCATGAAGAAGGCATGGCCTTCTCTGGTGTGGTCTAATTCAATGTTCCTCAGAGAGGAGCATTGGGGTCCTAATGCATACGAATCATTGCTTTCCTATGGGGGCGTATGCATCAAGTGACTGAGTTTGACTCGGTCAATGCCGCAGTAATGCCTCCAGTGGATGTGAGTGTAACAGCCACAGGAGGTGTGTTTAATACATTAAAGGGACACTACAGTCACCAAACAACTTTAGCTTAATGAAGCAGTTTTGGTGTATAGATCATGTCCCTGCAGTCTCCCTGCTCAATTCTCTGCCATTTAGGAGTTAAATCACTGTGTTTATGAACCCTAGTTACACCTCCCTGCATGTGACTTACTAAACACTTCCTGTAAAGAGTCATCTAAAGTTTATCCTTCCTTTATTGCAAGTTCTATTTAATTTAGATTCTCTTATCCCCTGCTATGTTAATAGCTTGCTAGACCCTGCAAGAGCCTCCTGTATGTGATTAAATTTCAATTTATAGAGAAAGAGATACAACTGTTTAAGGTAAATTACAGCTGATTTAAATTGAAACCATTTTTTTTTTCATGCAGGCTGTGTCAATCAGAGTCCAGGGAGGTGTGACAAGGGCTGCATAAACAGAAACAATGTGATTTAACTCCTAAATGGCAGTGAATTGAGCAGTGAAACCTGAGAAGCGTGATCTATACACTAAAACTGTTTAATTAAGCTAAAGTTGTGTAGGTGACTATAGTGTCCCTTTAAGATAAAGATTGCCATTTCTGCAAAATGGAAATTTTTGTCTTGAAAAGTTAAATTGACAGGACCACAGCACCCAAGCCACTTTATGGTGACAAAGTGGCTATGGTGATTTTAGTGGTCCTTAAAGGGACACTCCAGGCACCCAGACCACTTCTGCCCATTGGAGTGGTCTGGGTGCCAACTCCCACTACTCCTAACCCTGCAACTGTAATTATTGCAGTTTTTTATAAACTGCAATAATTACCTTGCAGGGTTAACTCCACCTCTAGTGGCTGTCTACTAGACAGCCACTAGAGGGAACTTCCTGACTCATAGCAAAGATTTTCTTTGCTAGAGCGTCGCTGGACGTCCTCACGCTGTGTGAGGACCTCCAGCGTCGCTCAATTCCCCATAGGAAAGCATTGAACATTTTTTTCAAAGCTTTCCTATGGGGAGCGCTAATGCGCATTGCCGCGCATGCGCATTAGGTCTCCCCAGCCGGTGGGCGGGATCAGTCTCGCCCACCGGCAGACGGAGTCAGAAGGAGGAGCGGTGCGGAGGAGGAAGCAGCGACGAGGGACATCGTCGCTGCCTCAGGTAAGCTACAGAAGGGGTTTTAACCCCTTCAGCAACTGGGGATTGGGGGGTGGGAGGGAGAGGGAACCTGCAGTGCCTGGAAAACGGATTGTTTTCCTGGCACTGGAGTTTTCCTTTAAAGGATTCTATTTGTCTGTCTATCTCACATAAATACAGCAAATTACTGTGAGCTTAGAAAATTAGAACTGCATAAAGCATGCCAGTTATAGTCATAGCTTAAGACAAAGGACCAAGAGGTCTGAAACATTTGGGGATTTTTGTCTTATTTCCCCTTCTGGTGTTCAAGGTGCCAATAAAAATGTTTCCCTATCCTTTGGTGAGCGCTTGTCCTGATGTGCTTTATGCAGTTCTTGTTTTCCTGTGGATCCTAAGTTTTGAGCTTCCTTGCCTGTCTCCTGTTGCTTTAAAGTTTAACACTATCATTTAGTCAAGTGAGTGGTATATTTTAACCTGCATGTCGGGTCCAAATTGTATCCTCTCTCTTTTTTTTTCATTTTTATTTTTGTTCTGCAGTGTTACAATCAAAAATAATACATGCATAGATTGGTACTATAGATATCTACAGTTGACAATATTACATCAAATATATGCAGGAGAGTGAGATCTCAAAGTAGGGCAGTAAGATGCTTGCAGAGATACCTTCAGTCAATAGGCTTCACATTGTGAACTAAAAATAAGCAGATTCGCTCCACAGATATCGACATATAGTAGGATATTAGGCAATATTACATCAAATATTATGCTGCACATTTTTAACTAAAAATAAGTAACGATTGACTACACATTTTTACAAATAAAAGAAAATAACGCTCTAAAATCTATTTATGGCTCTGATACGTAGCCACCATTGATGCATGACATGTATCTAGCTACTACTGGGTGATAAATGTACAATATATAGGGCTAACAAGAATATTAATTAAGAGAAGATGGAGAATTGACAACTTGGTATAGCTCAAAGTGCCTGTCAGGAGGTTTTAGTTATTCATACCTGCAACTCTCAGCCCTAGGCCTTTTTCTTAAACCACACAAAATGTCCTATTGCCCCCACACCTCATGCACAGGGTAAGCCCCCAGACAGTCCCTGTTTGCAGAGATATCCCCGGGAATACAGACTATGTGTAGAGATAATCTTCCCTTTGGTCTCCAACCCAGGAGGGGAGCGACGGGCCTCAGCGGAACCAGGATCCAGCTGTATCGCAGGTAAGGAGGGATGATGAGCCTTATCCTCTAGTCGGCGCCAGAAGCAATCACAGATGCTTCTAAAAACATCTTACCACCGTTGCCGCTTTGCCTCCGTCAGGGGCTCTGTCATAGGGACGTCAGCAGCCATCTTAGGTTCTCTACATTTTTATTGTCAGATTACACCCATCGATATGTTATTTTATTGTTTATTATGTTGTATTAAGATTTTATAAATTGCTCATCACAAAATATATTTAAAAGGTACACTACAGTCACCAGAACCACTACAGCTTAATGTAGTGGTTATGGTGTGTATTGCATGTACCTACCGGCTCAGCAATGTAAACGCTGCCTTTTCAGAGAAAAGGCAGCGTTTACATTGCTGCCTAGTAACACCTCTAGGTGCAGTCACTAAGGTGCATCTCTATGAGGAGATACTGATTGGCGCAGTGTGGTGTTTTGCCACGCCGGCACAATAGCACCCCAATGCTTTCCTATAGGAAATAAATTAATTGGCTGAGATCGTCAAGATTGATGATCTCAGTCATGGAGGCGGGGCGAGACCAGAAAGGCAATGGAGAAAAGATAAGTAAACTGTCTTTTAACTCCTCAATCTGAGAGGGGCTGGTGGCCTAAACAGGTACTTCAGCATTATAGTGTTATGCATACATATTTGTATCCCTAACAGTACAGTGTTCCCTTAAGAATATGCCTATTAATACTGATGACAAATCCGGGCTCTCTTGATAAGTGATTTGTCTAGCCATGGACCTGAAACGGCATGCATTCTATTATGACAGTGATAGCTATCATTGCAATAGGGGTATTTAGTCTAGCCGTCTATTTTATGGTAGCTATATCAGCTATAAAGCACGTCTCAAAGAATGAAAGAGATACAAAATTAATGACAAACCGTTAACATGTAAGCAAGGGGCTAAATAAAATCTATTTTGATTTTAAGAAACATTGAAAGATTTTCAATTGTACAGTTTGTGTTTGAGTATTTTGTATTAATTAAGCTTGTGTAAGCAGCACTGTTATTAAGTAATGTTTGTTCTATGCGGTGATTCAGAAGTCGTATTTTTTTGTGTGTAAATGAGTTGAGAATCCCACCCTACACACACATGTTCGCCTAAAGGGATTCTCTGAAGACTATGGGGTTAAACTGTTTGTTAATGTAACTCCTAGATGTAAGCTGCTAACCGGGACCACCTTGCACCATAACAACTTCATTCTGATTAAGTAGTGTTGGTGCCCCTAAATGAAACCATACAACACAGCAAATAAGAAATGAAATAAAAATAAATGATATATGCTCTCTTTCAAATGCTTTGGGTGCTAGCTAGAGGTATCTTGTTTTGGGAAGTTTACCTTATTGTGGGGGTTGTCCCACTATGACTCTGGTCAAATACCAGTTTGTAAATTCAAAAGTGGATTTAATTTTAGATTGGGTGGTTCAGTCTAATGTATGGCTGCCGGGTAAAATAGAATTTCTTTGTTAAGACACCTTTATCTAAGGAGGTTCATAGGTCCATAGGAAGGAGATTTCCGTGCGCAGTAGTGATAGTGGGAGTGGGGGGGTATCTATCCAATTGTGCAGTATGCTTTTAGGTGCCGCAGCATATGGATCATATGGATTAGTTTTGTCGTGTGGTTTGAGTTTGTTGTTGTATTGCCATTAATGGGGACATACAATTGGCTTGACATATTAGTTGTTTTATAAAATTTTCGACCTGTTTCCTGAATGCCTTGAATCCCGCACATCCCCAGATGCAAAGGTGTAGGTCTGCTCCGTCCATCCCATTTTTTAGACAGTTTGCTGAGTCTCTGAGTTTTAGGGAAAATAGTTTTTAGGGTGAATAATAATGCACATGCACAATTGTCACTGTGCATTCCTTGATAGGTAGCCGTAGTAGTTTAATCAGCTTTACGGTTGTTGTTATGAGTGTTTCAGAGGTCATTGTTTCGAAATGCGTTATACTTCTTCATAACCCAATTGTGTAGTTGTGTAATTCAACTCTAATTTGTGAGTAGATGAGCAAATTGCATAGGTTGAGGTGGTTGGTTGTGTGAGTACATTATCTATGGAGTAATTGCAGATCTGCTTAAACTCAATAGCAGTTCCTTCAGTAGAAGGTGTGGTGGACATAAGAGTATTGTAGATTACTCAGGATAGAGAGTACACCTAACCAAAGAGGTGGAAGGGGGAGAGAACTAAAAGGTAGAAAAACAAAAGTTTAAACATTAAGAATCTGTGCAACATCCAGCCAAACTTGAAAGGGTATCTCTTTTAACAGTGTCTGTCAGGGAACCAATGTATACTCCTGTTTGGCTCTTGGCACAAACGCTATCATGTTTGCTTGATCCCATGTTTGGTTAGTGGGTTGTAGTACAGATGTGACATGGGTCAAGTCCATGAGGTCTACAGCGAAGAGTAGAGTAGGTGCTTCAGCTCCGGAGCCTGCTGAGTAGCTTGCAGCTGGAGCATGTTATCTTTCAATGTGGACACGTCACCACAGATCTCCATTATATCCTCCTACGTGATCCTCACACTCTCTATTAAATGTTGCATGTCCGTTTTGACATTAGTCAGGTCTACTAGCTGTATCTTTTGAATTTCCTGTAGCATATTATGCAGGTCCTGCTTTGTTGCAGGGGCAGAACCTCCAATAATGCCTTTGGTCGAGGATTGGATGCTACCCTGTGCAACCTGCTCATGTGAAGAGACCTGAGCTGGTGAGTGATGGGTTGCGGGAAAAGGACTGGGCATTCCACAGCCACTGTCTTGTCTGATGCGTGCCATTAAAGCAAAGCTCTGATATCACTTTGGTCCGCTGCAGTTCCAGACTGAGGTCTGTGGGACCAGTGCCCAATTGCTGGGGAAGAGTTGGGGAAGACAATGGTACATTGTAGCACATCGTCAGTAGTTCCATCCAGACAGGCCCTGCCCAGGAGCTGTTCAAGACCAGGGAGTGGTGGTGTAACGTAAGCCCCGGTTTGTTTGTTTTATTGCATCAGTTGGAGCTGATTTGTATGTTAGACGAACGTTTGCCAAGTCCATATTAGGTTTGTTATATTTCTGATTCCATTGTATTTTACACTTAGAAACATATGCTATGATCTGGCATCTCATCACTGCCAGAATAGTATTGTGTTATTTACATGGGCCAAGTTGCTATCCCCCCTAAATGAGTTTTGTGTTGTTAAATCATTTTGAAATCGCCATTGTGGGGTGAACAGAATGGATGGACTTATATTCAAACTCAAGTCAATTGGAGTTTGGTCTGAGATTAGAATGTTGTGTATGACAGCTTGTGTTACTTTATGTACCAACTCAGGGGAGACTGAAAATAAATAGATTCTGGATGAGGTGTAGTGAGCACTAGATGTGTTTGTATACTTACTTAACTCAATGTTTTGTATCCTCCATATTTTTGTAAGGTAGAGGCGTCATTGGAGATGAACACAAATCCTTCTGGGAGTGGGATGATGGAGGAGAGGCAGACCTATCATTCCAACCATTCAACACCGCATTGAAGTTCCCTTCTACAATTAGTTTGGAATCTACAAAATAAATCAGTTGCATGCTATTCATAAAGAAGGGGGCATTTGAGTTATTTGGTCATATATATTGACCAGAGTATAGCAAAACTTAGCTAGAGTGACATCTAGTATAATAAACATTAATTTTGGGTCCAGATTGGAGTAAGTGATTTGTTTAGTAATATGGCTTCCATTCTTGAGTTTGAGCAAAAGAGGGCAGAAACACATGTATCTATCCATCTTCTCTTAAGGGTAGATGAGTATGTTTTTTTTCACTGTGTTTCCTGGAGAAATGCCACTTAATATTTACGATGTTGGGACAAGATTAACTTGTATTTAATTGGGGTGTTGAGATAGTTTATATTCCAGCATAGTAGGTTAAGCCCTTGGTATGGAGTTGGTGTTGACATTGGTGTTTGGGAGTTAAGCTGTATGAGTTCAATTTCTTTCTGCTGTTAATTCCTTTTGTGTTGAATCGTGGTGGGTGCTGGGATCTGAGGCCCTGTGGCTGTAATTGCCATGTGTTGAGTGTCTTGCTGTTTGCAGAAATAAATGTGGAGATAAGGGAGATAAGGCCTACCTTCTGTCAGCAGTAAGTGGGTCTGTCGAGTTTGTGGGGATGTGGGGATGTTGTGTGCTGAACTCGATCTGGCACTTGGGACCGCGATATACTTGTGGCTCCACTGAATCCCGTGCCGAGTTGCCAAGGTGGTGGCCAGCCTGCTCAATGCAGTCCTGGCACTGGCTCTCCGTGGGACTCTCCTGAGCCTCCTGCATGGTCAAATGCAGCAGCTGCAAAGTCAGGACGCAGTTGTAACCACCGATGTTGCTTTTGAGGGACTTAAGTTATATAGAACCTTCAACGAATAGTTCAGCACTTCCCCGTAAGTCTTTTGGAGCATATTTTAACTAAGCAATGAACTTTATACACATATGGTTGTTTACTAAAGTGTGGCTTGTTGGCAATCAGATTTTAGGCCAAATAGCTGAAATGAGAACATACATGTCTTGGATTTGAGAGTCACTTTGGATTTCGGACAATTGACATTTTAGTGAATGCCCGTTGGATGTATGGTCATTGAGTATGATCAAATCCCCATACAATCCCCCACAAATTTGTTTTTGCACTAGAAGCACTAGCATTTATTTCCCTGCAACTTTCAGCAAATAAGAACAGAATATTCATGTAATAATATTAATAAAAGTCTTTTGATTGATGGAATAACTAATAATATTAAAGTGAACTTGTTGGTTAAAATTCAACTCTACTTAAAGGAACACTATAGGGTAAGGAACACAAACCTGTATTCCTGACCCTATAGTGTTAAACCCACCATTTAGGTGGCTTGCCCACCCTTAGCCTCCTTAAAAGTTAATAAAACTCACCTTATTTCCAGCGCCCCCGATCTGCCTCCTTGATAACATCGACACTGCCGATTTTTAGCCAATCCAATGCTTTCCCATTGGATTGGCTACAATCGGCAAGGGGGTGGGACAGATGCTGTTTTGACCACTTAGCACCTCCTCATAGAGATGCATATCTATGAGGAAAATTCAGCATCCCCAAGCAGAGCATGGGGATGCTGAACAACAGTGCTGCCTACTGTGCAGCACTGAGCCAAGAAGCACCTTCAGTGGCCTTTTGAGGAGTGGCCACTTGGAGGTGTCCCTAGGGGCAATGTAAACACTGCCTATTCTCTGAAAAGGCAGTTTGCATTAAAATGCCTGAAGGCAATGATTATACTCACCAGGACAACTACATTAAGATTTAGTTGTTCTGGTGACTATAATGTCCCTTTAAATATGGTCATAAAGCTTTAAAATTTTAAAGCTTTCAAATTGACAAAAATTTAGTTTTTTGTACTTACCTTATGTACTTACCTTCAAGCATACTCACCTCCTTCCCAACAGTTCCAACGCCGCCTTAAGCCAATCATCATGGGTGTTAAGGTTTTTCTTTGCCCTGCCTTTCTTTCCTAAGCCTGGCACAGCCCCACCTGATGACACTAAGGTTCTGGCTTCACTGCCAACAAATCAGCCCATTGAATAGAGTGATATCAGACGTTACTCCATTTTTTGCCGTCCTGGGTGGTGGAGGAAGGACCTATGTACAAAGAACTTGTGATCGCTTACATTTAATGAAGCTAGGTGAGCAGTCAGCCAGTAGGCAGGCTTTCTTGCAGACAGACACTGGAATAAAGTCTATGCTGATAGTCTGTCTGCCGGGAAGGAGAAGGAATGCATTTTTTTAAATGAAATATTGCACAAATCTATACTTTTGCTAGCAATTTCGCAAACACAATGTTTAGATGAAATGGCACGAGAAATCCATTTCCAGTGAGTATCACAGGTATCCTTTACACCAAATGTTCTGGTGCTTACGCTCTTAAATACTAATATCTGTATTGTAGGTCATTTTTTTTGCTCATTGATGTGAAAATGTTGCTGGGAAAGTCAGCTTTATAGTAAAACTGAAGGTATTTTCCGACAAAGAGGGTTTGCAAAGGCTGCGGTCATAAGAACGGCATCTTTTTAAAGCTTCTTTTTAGAAATACCCCCAATGACAACATGCATCAAAAAATGTTAAATTCTGACCCCTCTCTCATTTTTGAAGTGGAGTGTTCCTTTAAGTAGTGTTGAAAGATGTGACAAAGTATACATAGTGTGGATGCGCAGATCACTTTTTTTGTATAAATTTTATTTGTGTGTTATAGTATTAATACAGATTATGCACTGTGGATTTTTATTAGAGGTGAAAGTCGTCTTTAACGAAAGGCAATTCACTTTTTAAATGCTTTAATGACAGCGAGATGACAATGATAAAAATAGCCTCACGCTTTCATACTTTGCTTAACTCATTGAAGTACAGAATGTGTTTGTTGTTCAGTCAATAACTTGTTCAATAGCATTTATCCAATTTTGTTTCCATTTCAAACACAGAGTGCAGGAACCCTGATGAAAATTCCAGATTACCTATCAAAGGCAAATATTTGGGTTATCTGATGGACTGACGCAGAAATTTACCAACGTCTCTCTACACTACACATGTGTCAAAACAAAGGATTAGCTTTGATTCACGTAGAAATATTTTTCAAGGGTGGGTATGAGGGAGTTATCTTAAAGGACAGCAAAGTTAGCTGAGTATGCAATTATATATATTCAGCAATACAATTTACACTTACACTAACACACACATCCAAGCACATATATACTCTCACTAATTTATTTATCCACCCATTGCCTTGGTTCTACCAAATCATTGATTACCTGTAAGGTGGCTGTCTAGGGCCCTGGGCTCAGACAGAGACCCAGAGCTCAGGCTATGTTCCTGAGGGTACCTTGCATGAGCCGGCAGGAAGATCAAAATATCTCCTTGCTCAGCCCTGTGCTCTATCACCACCTCAAAGAATTGCCATACTATGCACCTCTACTGGGTGCAGATCACCCAAGAGCTCCCTCGTATTCCCCTGACTCTACACAATGACTCAGCCAGCACTCTGGTCCATTGCTTGAATGTCAGATCATGAGGGAGCCCTTAAAGCTCTTAGGGATTACACCCCCTCCTGCCAAAAGGTAAACACTAGGGGGGCAACTTCCCCATTACATCCAGATACTACCCACACAACATTCAGCCACACTCAGATTCCCCCCAACACACACATATACACAACATTCAGACTCCTTCACAAAATCGTTATCAACCACACACAACACTTGTATTGACGTAACGGGGAATGTGGTGCATCTATGAATAAAGAACTTACCCCAATTTCCCCCCAATAACGACAGACAACGAATATTGGATGAAACGGGCCACAGCATTTATTAAACATACAACTGTAGGACTCATCCGAACTTTACCAGGTCCCTATGCACCAAAACTTGCCCACTGGGCTCTTGCCTCCCCCCTTGTCCAAACTAAAATTCCCTTTTCCTTTCAATGCTCACTACCAGCCGGCTTTTAGCTCGGTGGGCACGTCCAAGTCATTAACTGAAAAGTTTACCCTACAGAGGTAAACCCACCTTGTTGAGACCCACCTTGTCCATCCCTGACATTCCATCTGATACTCCCCAACCCTATTGGCAAGGACACGCTCCCCGCTAGCTGTGACAGAAACACAAAAGAGGGTGGGTGGGAGGGAAGTTGTATGCTGGCCCCCCCAGAAATTTTGGGTCCCCTGACAAAGCACAAGGTCTGCCCCCCCTTTCTACCTCCCACACTCCCCCCCCCCGGCCCGCCCTACCTAGTCCGCTGACAATGATGCAGGACTGAATGTGGTGTGTATAGTGGAAGTGAATTAGAATGTGTGTAATGGATGTAGTGTTTGTGTGTATTAGATACTGTTTGTGCAGTGAATGCAGAGTGTGTGTTTGTGTAGCGGATGCAGTGTGTATAGTGAACGCAGAGTGTGTTTGAGTAGTGGATGTAGTGTGTGTACAGTGATGTAGTGTGTGTTTGTGTGTACTAGATGCAATGTGTTTAGTGGATGCAGTGTGTGTATTAGACGCAGTGTCTCTGTATAGTGAATGCAGAGTGTTTCAATGTGTGGTGGATGTAGTAGTGTGTACTGTGAATACAGGATGTTTGTGTAGTGGATGCAGTGTGTATAGTTAATGCAGAGTGTATGTTAGTGTAGTGAATGCAGAGTGTATCAGAGTAGTAAATGCAGAGTGTGTCAGTGTAGTGAATGCAGAGTTTGTGTCAGTGTAGTGAATGCAGAGTGTGTGCATGTGTGTAGTGAATGCAGAGTGTGTGTTAGTGTAGTGAATGCAGAGTGTGTGTCAGTGTAATGAATGTAGCGTGTGTGTCAGTGTAGTGAATGCAGAGTGTGTGTTAATGTGTAGTGAATGCAGAGTGTGTGTTTTACTAGTGTATGCAGAGTGTGTTGTATTCGTGTATGCAGTGTGTGTGTTGTATTAGTGTATGCAGTGTGTGTTGTATTAGTATATGCAGTGTGTGTGTGTTGTATTAGTGTATGCAGTGTGTGTTGTATTAGTGTATGCAGTGTGTGTGTTGTATTAGTGTATGCAGAGTGTGTGTGTTGTATTAGTGTATGCAGTGTGTGTTGTATTAGTGTATGCAGTGTGTGTGTTGTATTAGTGTATGCAGAGTGTGTGTGTTGTATTAGTGTATGCAGTGTGTGTTGTATTAGTGTATGCAGGGTGTGTTGCATTAGTGTATGCAGGGTGTGTGTGTTGTATTAGTGTATGCATTGTGTGTGTGTGTTACATTAGTGTATGCAGTGTGTGTGTTGTATTAGTGTATGCAGAGTGTGTGTTGTATTAGTGTATGCTGTGTGTGTTGTATTATTGTATGCAGAGTGTGTGTTGTTTTAGTGTATGCAGAGTGTGTGTGTTGTATTAGTGTATGCAGTGTGTGTGTGTTGTATTAGTGTATGCAGAGTGTGTGTGTTGTATTAGTGTATGCCGTGTGTTTGCTGTATTAGTGTATCCAGTGTGTGTGTTGCATTATATTAAATTACATTAAATTAAATGTTATTCCCCCCTTCCTGCTTCTTACCTGTGCCCAGGGAGGGGGGAAGATTCCATTCCCTGGTGGTCCGGTGGCATGGTGGGGCCCCCAGATCCCTGTTACTGCAGAGGGGGCCCAGCACACTGCGTCTACTCTTTTCTTCTCCTTTCTTCCAATAACTCTCGCGAGACCCGCGACCTGCGTGACGTGCGGAGCGTTGCCATGGTAACCCGTGGCAACGCTCAGAAGGCCACGGGTCTTGCAAGATTTATTAGAAGAGAGGAGAAGAGAAGAGTAGACGCAGTGTGCTGGGCCCCCTCTGCAGTAACAGGGAGCCGGGGGCCCGCAGCTGCACATATAGATAGCGATATTCGCTATCTATGTGTGCAGAGAGGGAATGTGGGGCAGTCCGGGCCCCTCAGGACCACCGGGCCCATGACAACCATCATGGTAGCTCCTTCCCATCCCTAATTAGACAGGAACCTATTAAAAAAGAACAATATAAATACCCCCTCCTGTCCCTCCCATCCTCAGTCTTGTTTCCAGCAATATCCCAGGGCGGAATCCTTGTGCTGCCATGGCCCATGACCAGGAAATTAAAATTACGGTAAGTGTGAACAAATGTTCTGTTTTCTTGGCCATATCCATGGCAGCACAACAATGGGTAATACCCAAGCAATAACCAAGGGTGGGAGAAGAAATACAGACTCCAAATAATAATGCAAGAATTTACACTTCTAATAAATAAGTTATACTTATGATATAGCCTCTATTTGGGAAATGACTCATTTCCCATTGGTAATCGAAAGACTTTGTCTGATGGGCACACCACTCCTGAATCCTTTTTCGATCGGCTGAGAATTCTGAATCCAGTAATTACCATCTCCAGACCATGTCTGCACTCAGGGCGTAAGGCACTCAATAAGAGACACTGAGATCCCCTAAACCTTGCATCTGCAACTGATCTTTCTTCATATGTATACCAGATGATGCTAAAGGTGGCCTGACTGCTATAACCTAGCAGATGGAGAACTAGGCCAAATATTTCCTTTGGCCACGATGCTTATTTTATGTGTGTCAGGATTCACACCATGACTTCCAGACTGCCAGATGGAGCCCCTTTATTGCCCGAAGAGGGATTTGAACCTGTGTACTCAGCAGTTCTGAACCTGCTCTCTTACCTCTGAGCCATTTCAGGACTTTGGATAACTCCCGTTTATACCTGAATTGCCTGCAGCACTAGGGGGCTGGACTTCACCTGGCTCAGACCTGTCAATCACTCTCCAGTTGAATCTGATACCTAATCAACAAGGTATAAGACACTGCCCCTCCCTAAGGGCAGTGTCAGTTCAATGACTCTGGTTAGAGTATTGCTATTCCACGTTCCAGTATTGTCCTGACCTTGGATTGCTACTCGTTTGTACCCTGACCTCTGGCATCCCTTGACCTCGGCTATTTACTCGTATCTCCTGATTTCTGGCATCCTCTGACCATTGGCTTACCCACGACTATTCTCCTGGATTTTCCTTTTCTGTACTGCGACTTCAAGCATTAACCTGCACAGCCCCCGTGCACAGATTCACAGGCCAGGTGAGTTCTTCCTTGACCACCTTGGCCTGTGTCTAATTGCAAGGGTGAGCATATCTCTGTATATTGGACTCCCAGCAAGGTAAGCCCTGACAATGTGGTTTCCAAGGATATTCTCCTATGCCCCCGCACCAATTCTTTCTGCTAGGCTGGAGACTAATCCTGAGCTATGGATATGGAATTTGTGGTAGCTGGAGTACCTCTGGACCTTCTACCTTCGATGGAAGATTGATCAGTTCTTCCTTCTTTCTTGGGCCTGTATTCCATTGTAGCGTCATACAATATTAGGGCCCTAGATACATAGGCTCGGATGAAAGCCTGTGCAACTGATGCATAGATAACAGGATGAATAAACCATACTCTTTCCCATAAAGACTCCTAGGCCACTTGTTATCAGTAGGAAAGATGATGAAATACTTATGACACTGACATTCCTTTAGTATTCAAGATCAAAAGGTAGATATCCTGAGTGCTTTAACAGAGTAGACAACTCTTATGGATGGAGGCCTCGGCCAAAAATGCCATTTATTTCTGGGAAAGATGACTTTTCTGCTGCTTCCAGACCGGCTGCTCAAGACACTTCTTTTCTAATGAAATCTAAACACCTGTCTTGTAAAGGACTCTTCTGCGGGACTTCCTGTTAGATGATCCAGCAGCTTTTCCCCCATAAACTTATCATGATAGGGAATAACTGCTTACCTGCTCTCTGTTTGAGGAAAAATAAAATAAAAAAACGAAAAAATGAGGAATGGCTACTATGGCTCTTAGAGCGTGACCTTTTATTAGAGGCTTAAGAATCTGCTTCCATGCCTGTAATTGATGTAATATTAGATGAAAAAATATAGTGATATATACCGTAAGTGTCAAAAAATGCCCTTAGAATTACTCAACCAGTAAATGATGACGCAACAGAGAATAAAACTCCTACCAGAATACTTGAATTACTGCCAAGGCTTCTAGCACTCTCAATAGAAACTTAAAGCAAACTGACAGCATCAATTCTCATAAAATACCAGTAATATAATTCTGCAACTTTACTTTGTAAGGCCAATAGGCTTGCTAAACATGAGGATCAAACCTTAATTTGTACATTGCAAAAACCTTAATCGTACTGGTTACAGTGTTATACTTAGTATGCTGTGCAATGTGTTGCATCATGTGCATACCATGCTGTGTAATGTGTTTTGCCAGTGTAATGTGCCATGCCAGCATCCTGTGTGCTCACCATTGTGGAATCTGTGCAATGCTGTTTCAGGCAGTACTGTCAGGGCCGGTGCAAGGATTTCTGCCGCCCTAGGCTAAGATCCATTTTGCCACCCCCTCATGTCACTAACTAACTGACAGACACACACTGGCAGACACACACACTCACTGACAGAAACACACACTCACTGACAGACACTCACATACTCACTGACACACATACACACACTCACTCACTGACAGACACACAAACACACACTGACAAACATACACTCACTGACAGACACACACACACGCGCACACACACAGACAGACACTTACTGATAGACATACACTCACTCACTGACAGACATGCTAACACACTCACTGACAGACATACACTCACTCACAGACACTCACTGACATACATACACTCACTCACTGACAGACACACACACAGACACTGACAGACATACACTCACTGACAGACATACACTCACTCACTGACAGACACACACACACTCACACACAATGACATACATACACTCACTCACTGACAGACACACAGACACACACACAGACACTTACTGACAGACAAGCACACAGACACACACACAGACACTTACTGACAGACAGAAAAACACACTCACTGACAGACATACACTCACTCACTGACACTCACTGACAAACACACACACATGCAGACACTCACTGACACACTCAAACACTCACCTCCCTGGGGTCCAGTGTGGGGCAGCTCCTCACTCCTCCAGCGCGCTGTTTAGTATGCCGGGGCCGGAATTACGTCATATTCCGGCTCCCGGCATTACAGAGGGCGCACGCGGGAGGAGTGAGAGGCTGCACGAACAGCCTCCCTCGCCGCCTTTCTGCTCCGTTCCCCCTCTCCTCCGGTCACCGGTGTTCAATGGCAGAGCAGGCACCTATAATCAAGATAAGCAGGTGCCTGCTCTGCCTTACCTAATATAGGTTCAGGGGCGCCCTGAGGTGGCCAAATGACCACCTCACAGGCCCCCTGTGACAGGGCTCCTCTCGGCGCCCCCACCTTCGGGCATCTTGAGGATCGGCCCGGCGCTGGGGGCAGCTCAAAAGCCGCTCACCCAGCGCTGCGGCCCCAGACATGGGGAGCCCATCAGGAAACATCCTGGTGGGCGCCCCCAGCAGGCCGGCGCCCTAGGCGAATGTCTACTTCACCTAACGGTTGCGCCGGCCCTGAGTATTGTGATTTTAATACAGTGCCCAGAGCCTAACAAGACTGGTCATTGAAAACCTGAATAAAAAGGCTATTAGGCCTTTAACCAAAGAAGATATATAATTTTATATATATATATATATATATATATATATATATATATATATAATACTTATTTAACTGAGAAAACACAAATCAGATATTACAAGGACAAAGTCTTAAATTAGAGGAGCAAAGGTTTCAAAATAATATCAGGAAGTATTACTTTACTGAGAGGGTAGTGGATGCATGAAATAGCCTTCCAGCTGAAGTGGTAGAGTTTAACACAGTGAGGGAGTTTAAGCATGCGTGGGATAGGCATAAGGCTATCCTAGACTTAAGATAAGGCCAGAGACTAATTAAAAGTATTTTGAAAATTGGGCAGACTCGATGGTCCTGACGTGCCATCTCATTCGATGTTTCTATGTAAGGTCAATGATACAGAAATCAGAGTAGTCGAAACAAGCAAGGATCAAAAAACAAGAATCAAACAATTTCTGATGCGTTTTCGGATAACTAGTAAGGAAATCATGATAGGACATGGACTAGATCAAGGAGAAGGGTTTTACCACGTCAAGAACGAGGTCAAAAGATGCAGAGGATGCTCAAGAGGCTAACGGCTCACCAAGATGACGACCCGCTGGGAAAATGACAGCAGGTAATGTGGCATTGTATAAACAAAGACGGTCATTGGATGTCAACACTGATATGTTGACCTGACCGTCTAACTCTGTAATTGAAAAATGCTTTAAAAAGCTGCTTATTTTGAAAAACGACATTATTAATATGCATAGAAAATGCTATCTAATTTACACAAGCTGAGAATATTTACAACATATTTGATGACTTTAGCCAGTGATATATTAAAATTAAACTTTTACTCTTTGGATCTGGCATTTTTCAAAATATGCCATTAATAGAGAAATGCTTTCTTGAGATTGACTGAAAAGTAAATAAACTAGGCATTAAGCCCCTAAGGATGGAGGCAATTGTCCAACTTCTGATCCAAAACAAAATCTACAATGTGTGCTGTTTGTTCCATTATAATTTTTAATTTTTTTTATTTTATTTTATATTTTTGCAGTGCATAAGATAGGTACATACAATCCTCTGGCATCATATCAAGCTTTACAATTGGGGTAGTTGAGTGAACGTGCACAATTTTATATTATAATAAACATGCGTAAAGATAAGAAACATGCAAAATTTTGCGTGAACATATGTAGCGATGAATCAATAAAGATAATGTTTACTACAGTTATTTAACCATGGTCTATCATAGCTTATATAAGTAATATGAAACATGCTAGTGATGAGATACCTGTTGCTATATTAAAGTCATATACATGCTTAACTGCTGCTGCAAGCCTATGAACAGGTGGTATGGCTAAACATTAAAGATTGTGTTAGCTTAAATATCTTAGACTAGGTATATCAGGTGTGGAATTCTGAAATGAGGCAAAGAGTGTTACGTTATACCAGAAGTTAATTAGTAGGCAAACTATCAGCCGAGCAAATACAGAGTTCTCAGAATGTGTTCGTGGGCTAGGGCTGTAAGTGGTTTGGCAAGTCAGTCCACATACGCCTAGCCGATGCCCCTTCTGGAGGCCTTGATTACAGGCTTGGAATGGATGTCTGTGAGCCTCCATTGCTGTACTTCGGCACCCTGCACCTCCACGTGGCTTCACAGCGCCGTCCGGCCGATGCTCCCTTCCAGCCCTGGGATCTTCTAGGAGCCTGTACCATTTTCCCCCGGACTCTGTGCCCTCTCGTAGCCAAGTCCTTCCCCAGTGGGAGTCTGCACAGGATTGCAATTCACTGCTGCTGCATGTGTCTTGCATTCCTCTGCAGGCGTGGGTGGTAAGTAGGGGTCATCCCCGTGTGGCTTTAATCCCGGGTGGGCCAACAGTGGTGTATGGTACGGTTGTAGCGTTGCCCGGTTTGGGTCTTTCAAGCAGCAACCCATTCTTTAGCCCTTTACGGGACGTTGCTCTGGCCAGCAGACTCGTAGTGGGTGCTGTGAGTTTGTCACTCATAGGTGTTGGTGCAGGAGGCTGTCTCCTACTCTCCAGTCGCTCCCAGAATTGCCTGCATATGGCGTCGAATTTTGCTTGGAAGGCTGCTGCTCAGTCGCTGGATGTCTGGCGTTCTGTATGGACCGCGGTGCTGTTGGGAATCTTGGTTCGGCCTCATGGCTCCTGCCTGTCGGTGTTGCGCCGTGGAGCTTTTCGAAGGTAGCTGCTCGTTATGTGGCGGCAGACCGGGATGACCCCCACCATTCTAGAAGGGGGGAACGAGGGCTCATTGTCAGATGTGCAGCCTGTCGCAGCGTCAGGCGTCGGGGCCTCTGACACTTGGCGAGTGAGTAATGCTTGTAATGTCTCTTTAGTGATGTCTGTTTGTTACTCTCGGTGGCACCTCACGTTTGGTGGCCTTTCTGTCACGATTGATCGCCATTTTGGCAAAAAAAATCTGCTTTGTTTGTCAAGTGCTGCAAGTCCTGCTAAGGCTAGCGTCCTCTCACCTCCGCCATCAGGCCCAGCCCCTGTTCCATTATAATTTAAGGGTTTCTCTTATAGTGCACCAATACTTATTATATATTGTTTTTTAAAGGACAGAAATTGTTTTTTAATATATCCTAACAAAACATTAAGAATGAATAACATTTTTAAAATGGGAAAATACACACATTTGTATTGCTGAAAAAAAACTAAAAAATTATTAATGTATTAGATTTTTGTAAGTTAGAACAACCATACACCAACCCTACTCCTACTCCTGTAGGCCTTTGGCCCTCCAGATGTTTTGGACTACATCTCCCTAATGCATTTAGGGCCTATACCAACACTACCCTAAATGTACCCCTAACCTTAAACCTACACAGCCACAAGAGGAGTAGTTAACCCTAGAAGGTAATTATTGCCGTTTCTTAAAAACTGCAATGATTACATGCTCAGGGTTAAGGGTGATGGGACATTGCACCCAGACCACTTCAATGAGCGGATGTGGTCTGAATGCCTATAGTGTCCCTTTAAGAAAAACATAAAAAGCATAAAGGGATTAAAACGCACTAAAACAAAATAAAAGTAAACAAACGGCTACTCTAGGCATTAAAACTTACTTAAAAAGAAAACACAAAATAGCCAGAAAACCTTTTGGACCTGGGTTGAAAACAATGAAATTGGTGTTCTTTGGCTAACCCTGAGTGTATTGTTGTATTTACTGATTGCCAAAGGGTGGTTACTGTTTAATGACCCCGAAGAAATGTTAAATGTCAAAAGTAAAAAATAAAAATGTTGTTTGCGTCAAACAAAAGCAGAGAAAATGCATATTGCATCAAAAATGTTGCGAGAAGGGGCGGAGCCTGACCTGCAAGCTGAACAGTCGCATGTTATCTGGGCTCCCGCTGTATTTACCAATTATTCAACAATACTCACCAATAGTGAGCTTCTGTATACAGCAGGGTGCACTACCATAGTTAGGGGTCCCTTGGTGTACCTACTGCTACCTTTCCTGAGTGCTTTCTGAAATCGGGAGCCTGACGTGGCTCACCGCGGCCTGCGAGCAACGTTACCAGGGAGGGACGAACACTCTCCTCATCCTTGCTTCGACAGCGCGGATCCACCGACACACCGCCCCTCCCCCCCGGACTGGTAAGGGTGATCCCGGTCCACTCCTGGGAGGCAGCCCACCTGCTTTGGATACAGGTGGGGAAGCTATGCAAGCAGCTTGCAGACATGGAGTCATACACAATAGTGGATGCTACGTGCGCTTCCAAGCGTGAATGGCAATATGACATCCTGGCAAGGCTAGATAAAATATTCTCTGCCTTCTGGAGGAAATTGGAATTTAGAGCAGTCTAATACACACAATGCTGACAATTACTCACCCAAGGCGCTGCCTACACTCTCCCATCAAGCTCCAGCATCTCTGCAGACAAAGAGTGCCCGAAAATGGTGTTGTAAAAGTAGATATCTGCTGCCTGCATGCACACCAACGCGATCGAAACTGGAAACAGCTGTGCCCCATTGCAAGAAACTGCCAGCTCCACCTAAGTCCCCAGCTCCAGATGTCCCCGGGTTCCACATCATGCCGGATCCTGCTACCACCAGTGAGAACCCTGTGGACCTCACTGGGCCTACTCCACTGTTGGCACTCCGCAGCATGTCTCCAAACGGGTGAGCTGCTGGGCCCGACACTGGGACTCTCAAGACTGGTCTCTGAGCTGACCCAGCGGGGCATAGGCTGAACTCGGTGATGACGTGGATAACCTACCGTATCTGGCAAAGATATGTCCCCACAATAAGTAAAATCACTGCAGGCAGTGGGGGATGGAATTTTTTTTCTTCAATGTGGGACTAACACCTATCTGCTGCGGGGCCTCCTGGGTGGTTTCTAACAATAACCTACATAATCTCGGTGCAAATAGGCTACTCAATTAGGCTAATACTACTGTCCTACCTAAACTGCACTATGTTTATCTTGCCTTCCACTTTAGAATGTAAATATTTGTGCTGATATACATACACTTTATTTTATGTGCTATATTATGCAATGGTTGTTTGAACAGTGTATATTGCATACCCTATTTTATTACTATAAACGTCAAAAATAAAGAATGTAAAAAAAAAAAGGAATGTTGCAAGAATGCATGTTATTTGGCATTAGCCCATGTCATCCCATACCCTTAAACCTATTCCTAGGCCAAACTCTATCCCTAACCCTAAGCAAGTGTGCTTACTAATTGACGTAGACCAGTGGTAGTCAACCTTTTTCTACCTACCGCCCACTAATGCATCTTTTTGGTTGAAAAAATGTCCTTACATACACACACATACACATACCCACACACACAAGACACATACATACAGACAGGCACACATACAAACAGACACACACAGACATGCACACACACATAAGACATACATAGACACACACACATGCAGACACACAAGACACACATACAATGACACATACATACATACAAAGACAAGACACACATATATACAGACACACATACATACAAAGACACATACAGACAGACACACACAAGACATACACACACACAAGACATACCTACAAAGACACACACACATTATATTTGTCACCCTCCTGTTTTCTACCTTTAAGGTGCAGGAGGGTGACCTTTCCTGGGGTCCAGTGGTGGCTCAGGTGGATGGGAGTCAGAGTTCCCACTCTGACTCCCTCTGCTTCCTCCCGCGCGGCTCTCAGTTTTAGCTGGGAGGAGTGACCGGGGAATCACTTCCTCCCAGCTCTGTGATGTCATCACAGGGGGCCCGGTCGCGCTGTTAAAGCGCCCAGAGCTGACCCTGACAGCATGGGTCATCCGATGGTCACTTTGGAAGGCGGCCCCGGCGGTTTACCGCGCGGGTCGGAGCCGCAAATGGTCACAGCGGTACCCAGTCGCACGGGTACCGCCGGCTCGCACCCGCCCGCCCGCACTATCAACCTGGAAATCCCTACCGCCCACCTGGAATCCTGAAACGCCCACTAGTGGGCGGTAGGGACCAGGTTGACGACCCATGACGTAGACTATGATGCGGGTGTCTTTTTTAATAAACACAAAAGAAACCTCTCTACAAAATTTTAATTGCATCAACATATTTTTACACAAAATTGTGAATTAATAAGATTTTCTACCAGACACTTTGCTGGTAAGTAAGTTTGCTGGTAGTAAGTTTGCCAGCTATGTTATAAAGCGATTTCGTCCAGGGGAAAAAAAAAAAAAACCCAGGGTAGCATTAAATGTAAACTCAAACCTGAAAAACATTGCAATACCATCTAAAAATGTATCTCTAGAAACAGTTTTATAGTGCATATCAAAATGGCCTCCCTAGACTATAGGAGACTTACGTACACTTTGTAAAGCTAGTAGCTAATCACGGTGCAGGAAGTGGTATAGGTAGCTGCATGGGAAAGGTCCAGAAGAGGCAAAGGCAGAGGAGACAATACCTGCCTGAAAGGAGAGAACTGCAAGCCTGATCCGGGCTGGAAGAATTCATCAGCAACCCCAGTCAAGTTTCATGACTGGGGCTGAAGTGTTCCAGGGAAGCAGACTGGACAGAGGTACTAAGTCAACCGACAGGAGCTTCGTCACAGCCTTCTTTAAGTGAGAGACTGAACTTGATGGACCCATGTCTCTTTTCAGCCTGTGTAACCCTACTTGCTTCTTTTAAATGCCTTAAATAATCAAACCATCCCCACCACACCATCATTAATGTTTTTTTGTGTAGATGTCAAGGTGCACCAAGGTCTTTGATATGAGTTTTGCAAGTAGGCACAGCTTCATGATTTCCAGTTCACAGACACACAAGCCAAGTACAGATCTGCAGAGAATAAAATAGTGTTACCATAGATGTTGAGCATCAGAAACAAGGTGAGGAGGGGGTGGGGTAATAGAAATGGCAAATGGACCTGGAGATTATAGATGAAAGTTGAGAAAAGAGAACACAAAATATGGGAACGATGAGTGACTGTTTTGGGGAAGAGCGTGTGAGAGGACAAGTAACACAAAAAGCAAGGTGTTAGTAAATGAAATGGAGTCATGTAGCCCCATGTAGCCAAAAGCACAGCTTAAGCGGAACAGGGCCTTGACAGGGGTTAGGAGGCGGGCCCAGGAGGAACAGACAGGACAGGTGGGTTATGGGATATGTGGGTTTGGCTATTTAAGGGAGGAGCCATTTTGTGAGGTTCACTTCTAATTTCCTACCCGGTTTAGTTTGTGTGCATCCCGGTGCTCTCTAAACTTGCTGGGTAGGGTTTCTCTCTTTGTCTCCTCTGCAGGGCCATGGATGTCGTGGAGAAGCTTCTGGAGGGGATCAGGACAGCGGCGCGGCAACAAGGAGCGGAATCGGTGCAGGCCCAGCTGGGCCCGGTCCTTGCTGCGGCGGCAGGACATGAGGCCGGAGACTCGCGCCCGGCGCGGGCCAGGAGGCCCCCGAGGCGTTTGAGCCCGGGAGGAGAACCGGAGGTCGGTGGCACGGGAGTGCAGGAGACAGCCAGTGGAAGTCGCAGCAGGCCCAGGAGCTGCCTGGTCGAGGCTCTGCCTCCCAGTGTGCGGCCGGGGCTTCGGCGTGGTGAGTCTAGACGGGCGGCTGCCCTGGACATCGCTGCACCACCCCCTAACACGGATGGGGCCATGCGCGGAGCAGGATCCAAAATGGCGGCCGGACGGCCTGGTGCGGGGCCTGGCGGGGCGGGGTCTCGGCCCAGGAGGGCACCGCCATCGGTCTTGGCAGTGGACAGCAGCACGCGGACTGGGACAGTCCGCGACGGGCCCAACGTACAGCAGGCAAGTGCAGGTGCCCCTTCCGGGGGTCCCCTTGGCGTGGTGGGCAGGCGGGGAGTGAGGCCCGATTCCAGGGAGCGGGCGGACGGGGGGGCGGGTAGGCGAGTGGCCCAAGGGGAGCAGGGGTCGGGCGGAGGGCCCCTGGGGGGGTGCGGGATGCTGCGAAGGGGTCTCGCGGAGTGCAGACTGGGCAGGCTTCAGTGGGGGAGGGTGGGGGGTCCCTCGGTAGTTCGCTTGCGGGGCGGAGGGTAGAGCCTGCGGGTCCGGTGGAGGTTAGGAGGGCGGTAGAGGGTAAGGGGAAAGGAAAGGCTCCGAGGTCCGGTCGGTCGGGGATAGCTGTCTCGGGGAGCGGGGTGTCACCGTCCGCGTCCGTAGAGGGCCCCGGGGGAGGTGTCCCTGGTCTGGGTTCTGTAGGAGCAGGGGTAGGTCGGGCTGCAGCGGGGTTGGGGCGCGGGGCAGGAAGCGGGGGGGGCGGGTCTAGTTCGGAGTCTGGTAGTGCTAGCCCCTCGCCGGTTAGGACCCCCAGGACGCGCAGACGGAGGCCCCGGCGCAGGCGCGCAACGTCAGGGAGTTCGGCAGGGTCCGGGTCCCCCAGGTTGCATCGACGGGGGTTGGCATCCAAAGGTGACGGTAGGAGTCGTAGTCCACGTGGCAGGGCTCTCAGGGCCTTTGGGGCGCGACGGCGGGAGGATACCCGGCGGGAGGCTTTGGCGGTTGGCAGGCGCTCCCCGGTTCGGGACGGGAAGGTAGTGGGGGAACAGTACGCCTTGCCCAGGACTTCTTCTCCTCTTTCCAGGTCCCGGAGTCGCTCCTCATCTGAGTTTTCCAGGCACCGGGTGGGCTCCCTGGTTGGCGGGACATCGGCGGATGGCGTTCATCCTGGACGGGCAGTGACGGACTGCGCAGCCCCGGGTATCCTCGGCTCCAGGGGCTTGGCCGGTGAGTCTACTGAATCGCTACAGTCCAGTGCACTAGTACAAACACTGCAGTCACTACTCCACTCACTGGGAGCGGGGGGTGGCACACAGGGTAGCGTAGGGCAGGTGTGGACGCAAGGGGGAGGTGAGGCGGGGTCCGGCCTAGGGACCCCGGCGGCAGTTGCGGGCGGGGAAGCTGTGTCGGCTTCCAGCGCGGGTGAGGTGGGAAGCGAACGGGCGGAGTTGACGGGTGGGGTGACGGAAGCGGCGAGGCAGCATGCGTATGTGTCCTTCGCGGGCCCGCTGGGGGTGCACCTCAAGCAGGAGGTGAAAGATAAAATCTGGAAGGGGGAATTTTGCGAGATCTTCTCTCTTCTTCCCTTGGAGGACTTTCTTGACCTCAAGGAGGAGGACAAGAAGGACCAAAAGAAGGAGGAGGAGGAGAAACGGCGGAGGTATCGCAAGATACCGAAGTCTTTTGGTAACTGGCTAAGGGCATTCTGTATCCTGGCCAGCGTAATCGGGGAAAAATCGCCGGGCTCCTGCTCGTCCCTGTTTTGCTACTTGGACGGAATATGGGAGGCATACCGCACCTATGGCGGATTGGCATGGTGGCGGTATGATGAGCAGTTCCGGCAGCGGCTGGCGGCGAATCCGGGCATGCGGTGGGACCAGATGGACCTGCCTCTCTGGATGAAGCTCATGATGGCGCAGAAGGCGCAGCCCTTTCAGCACGCGGCTGGCGCTAAGGGTCAGTCCTCCTCGTCGGCCGCCTCGCAGAAGGGCTTATGCTGGCTCTTTAATGAGGGCCAGTGCAAGTGGGGCGCAGCCTGCCGCTTCAAGCACGAGTGCTCGGGCTGCGGTGGGGCTCATGGGCTCCAACGATGTTTCAAGAAAGGAAAGTCCGGGGGGACGGGAGCCTCTGCCGCGGTTGGCGGCGGAGGGTCTCCCACTACCTCGGGGGCTAACCCCGGTGAAACTAGACGCGATGGAGCCCTGGCTAAACCGCTACGGTAACAGGGCAGACGCGGAGCTGCTTCGGGCGGGGTTTGGGCAAGGGTTTGTCATTCCTTTTCGGGAGAGGGGTGGCACTGCGTGCCCTCATAATCTCAAGTCGGTGGTGGAGTTTCCAGAGGTGGTTCGGGAGAAGCTGGACAAGGAGGTGCGGTTGGGTAGGATGGCGGGGCCTTTCTCGGCCCCGCCGCTGGAGGGCCTTCGGGTCTCTCCCCTCGGAGTGGTCCCCAAGAAAGAAACAGGGAAGTTTCGGCTCATTCACCATCTTTCCTATCCTAAAGGGGAGTCGGTGAACGACGACATTGACAGGGACCTATGCTCGGTGTCTTATGCATCGTTTGACCAGGCGGTCGAGCTGGTGAAGAGAGCCGGGCGTGGTGCGTTGATGGCCAAGGTGGATATAGAGGCTGCTTTTAGATTGCTTCCGGTACACCCGGCGTGTCACCACCTGTTAGGGTGCTTCTTTGAGGGGGGCTACTTTGTGGATTCGTGCCTTCCCATGGGGTGTTCCATTTCGTGCTCTTACTTTGAGAAGTTTAGTTCATTTCTCGAGTGGGTGGTGCGGATGGAAGCGGGAGATAAAGCGGTGGTGCACTATCTGGATGATTTCCTGTGTGTGGAGCCGGCCGGCTCTCCCGCGTGCCAGCACTTGTTAGGCACTATTCAATGGGTGGCGGGCTGCTTTGGGGTGCCGCTGGCGGCGGATAAAACTGAGGGCCCGACTGAGTGCCTTAGTTTCCTGGGTCTGGAGATCGATTCAGTGCGGGGGGAATGTCGGCTGCCGCTGGCAAAACTAGAAGGGTTGCGCGGCGTGGTGGCCGAGGTGCGTCGGGCACGGAAGGTGACCCTGCGCCGACTGCAGTCGCTGGTCGGTATGCTCAATTTCGCCTGTAGGGTGATACCCATGGGTAGGGTGTTTAGCCGCAGCTTATCGGCGGCTACCGCGGGGATTCGTTCCCCTCACCATTTCATACGGGTATCTTCATCCATGCGGGCAGACTTGGGGGTGTGGGATACCTTCCTCAGGGACTTTAACGGAACGGTGTTCTTTCGGCAAGGGGGCGTGTCGGCAGCCGAGCTGGAGCTGTATACCGACGCGTCGGGTAGCGTGGGTTTTGGGGCCTACTTCAGCGGGAGCTGGTGTGCAGAAAAGTGGCCGGAGGCATGGGGGCGGAGCCCCCTCATGCGTAACCTGGCGTTTCTAGAGCTGTTCCCACTGGTGGTGGCGTTGGCTCTGTGGGGGGACCGGTTGAGGGACAGGAAGGTAGTTTTCTTCTCGGACAACATGTCCGTGGTGCACGCGGTTAATAATCAGTCTGCGGCATCGAGGCCGGTGGTGACTCTGCTGCGTCGCTTTGTTTTGCTGTGCATGTCTCTGAATGTGGTCTTTCGCGCGCGCCATGTGCCAGGGTACTTGAACGAGGTGGCTGACGCTCTGTCTCGTTTTCAGTGGTCCCGGTTTCGAATGATGGCCCCGGAGGCCCAGGACAGGGGTCAGCCGTGCCCGATCGAGATGTGGCAGCTAGGAGCGTCCTGCTTGGCGGACTCGTGAAGGCTTCGCTGGCGCCGGCCACATGGGCCGCATACAGTAAGGTCTGGAGTTCATGGGAACGTTCCTGGGGCGGGCTGGGCCGAGGGGTACGAGGGGAGCCACCTCTGGATGCCTTCTTGTGGTTTACCTTTCAATTACTGGCGGGGGGCTCCTCCCCGGCGGTGATCGACAGGAACATGGCAGCAATGGCGTTCTGGTTCAAGCTCCATGGGGGAGCGGACCTTACCAAGGCGTTTATTGTCCGGCAAGCACTCAAAGGGTATCGGAGGGCTCGGAGGGCCCCCGACGCCAGGCGCCCGGTGTCGGTGCATGTGCTGGAAGGGCTTGTTCAGGTGCTGCCCACCATTTGTTTCAATGCATTTGAGGTGTCGCTATTCCGTGTGGCATTTCTTTTGGCTTTCTTTGGGGCGTTCCGCGTCGGGGAGTTGGTGAGCAACACCCGGGCGGCCACGGGGGGCCTACAGGTGTCCGGGGTACGTATACTGGATGGGAAGCTGGTGGTACACTTGGCTAGGTCCAAGACGGATGTGGAAGGTAAGGGCCGGGACGTTACGCTGGGGGCGCTGCCGGGCTCGGCACTGTGCCCAGTAGCTGCGGTGTCGGAGTATTTGGCTCAGAGGCCCGCGGTTGGCGGGTCCCTGTTGGTCCACGCGGATGGCTCGTCGCTCTCTCGCTTCCAATTTCAGAAAGTTTTCAGTCTGGGTCTGGGTCGGATGGGACTGGATGCCGGCACATACGGTACCCACTCCTTTCGTATTGGGGCGGCCACGGAGGCCACACGTCTAGGTTTGGGGGATGAGGTAGTCAAGCGGATTGGGAGATGGGAATCTGTTAGGTTCCGCTCATATGTACGCTTGGGTTTGTTGGAACACTAAGGGGCATTGGGGCGGCCTTGGGGGTACGGGTGGTTTTTATCCTGTGTTTTCTTTCTTCCCCAGGCCGGGTCGCTTGGATCGTGGGTCATTCCTTCGTTTTCTGGGCTGGACGGAGGGCTGCAGCTCGAGCACAAGGCCAGCAGCTGGGCTTTCCGGAGGGCCAGCTCGTAGTGCGCTGGTGGGGGTATCGGGGCTTTTGCTGGGGGGACGTCTGCAGGGCAATATTTGGTATGGTCGCAGGCGGGGCGCGGCCGGATATGCTAGTCTTACATGCAGGCGGTAATGACTTGGGCCTCACCCCGCAGCGGAGGCTGGTTAAATGGATGAAGCAGGATCTTAACCGGTTGGTTGATCTGCTCCCCGGGGTGATGCTGGTATGGTCTGAGATTGTTCCGAGGCGGCGGTGGCGGTACGCACGGGACCCGGTAGCCATTGACAGATGCAGGGGTAAGGTAAACAGCCTGATGGCGAGTTTTGTCAGGAAACTGGGGGGAGTGGTGGTAAGGCACCAGGAGCTGGAGGAGGGGTTGGATGGGTATTACCGCTCGGACGGTGTTCACCTTTCGTCAGTGGGTTACGACCTGCTGAATTTGGGGCTGCAGGAAGGGATGCAGAGGGCGTTCCTTCTTCGGGGTGGCGGAGCTCAGACAGCTTAAGGGGTCAAGGTCTGAGCTTGTGGCGGGATAGGGAGCTGAGAGAGAGGACATAGGCTCCCTATGAGGAACGTGAGGAACATGGAGAAATTGGAATTATGGTCAATGGTGGTTTCGAGTCCTGGAGGTGGCTCAGAACCTGGTGGGGCAGGGGTATCCGGGTATACCCCTGCCATGGTTACTTATGGTTGGCACTTGTTGGGTTCAAGTTGGCGAGGTTGGAAAATGTCGTTATATATTTGTATTTGTTATGTCGGGGGTCATTGCCCTCTATTAAAAAGAAGGATACGGATGAGAGGGGCGGAAGGTGGGGGCAATGACCCATGTTTATATGTTAATTTATTTAAAGCAATATTATCGTTATATATTATATAAATTATTTAATAAAGCTGTGGACAAATTTTCCCATATACCAGGTGTCAGTGTGTTATTGGGTTAGGTATGTGGGGGGGTTTTTGTCCAAGGTTCCGCCAGCCCATATGGCGACTATACACCGGTCATGTAGCCCCATGTAGCCAAAAGCACAGCTTAAGCGGAACAGGGCCTTGACAGGGGTTAGGAGGCGGGCCCAGGAGGAACAGACAGGACAGGTGGGTTATGGGATATGTGGGTTTGGCTATTTAAGGGAGGAGCCATTTTGTGAGGTTCACTTCTAATTTCCTACCCGGTTTAGTTTGTCCCGCCCACCCTCCCTGTATATTTATGTTTAGATAGGAGTTATCCCGTTTTTTCACAGCGGCGGGATAGGGAGCTGAGAGAGAGGACATAGGCTCCCTATGAGGAACGTGAGGAACATGGAGAAATTGGAATTATGGTCAATGGTGGTTTCGAGTCCTGGAGGTGGCTCAGAACCTGGTGGGGCAGGGGTATCCGGGTATACCCCTGCCATGGTTACTTATGGTTGGCACTTGTTCGGTTCAAGTTGGCGAGATTGGAAAATGTTGTTATATATTTGTATTTGTTATGTCGGGGGTCATTGCCCTCTATTAAAAAGAAGGATACGGATGAGAGGGGCGGAAGGTGGGGGCAATGACCCATGTTTATATGTTAATTTATTTAAAGCAATATTATCGTTATATATTATATAAATTATTTAATAAAGCTGTGGACAAATTTTCCCATATACCAGGTGTCAGTGTGTTATTGGGTTAGGTATGTGGGGGGGTTTTTGTCCAAGGTTCCGCCAGCCCATATGGCGACTATACACCGGTCATGGGAAGCATGTGGGCTGGGGGTAAATTAATGGGAATGGGGACAAGAGGGAATTTCTTGTGGGATTGACAGAAGGCTGTCCATCAAGAGTTTAGGGGTCCCTACAATCATGATTTTACATGAATTTATAACTGCCAAAATACTTCCAGTTTGGACTTATCTCATCTACCAAGTGACATCCATTTAACAAATATGTATTTGTGAAGTGTATAAAGTAAAATTAAGATTTAATGTAAAAATGTACATCTCCTTATCCTGCAACTGGGAGCCTCCATCATAGCTTCCTTTCAATCATTGTGATAAGCTCTGTCCTGTGCACCTGGCAGTCTTCATAGAGAAAGCACATCCTTGTTTACAATGCTTGCCCTTTCTCTGCCAGGATTAAACAGAACTTTTATATAATTAGCAAATATTTTAATATAAACTTTAAATAAAATGGAGCTTCACGTGAAGTTCTAATTCTGATTTTCGATGTTTTGCTCAATCGTGTAAATTTCAGAGACGTGATGGTTCCTCTTTAAAGGTTTTTTCCAAATGATTTACAGTGAATCAGTTTTTTTAAAGTATACAACTTTTTCAAAAGGTTTCTTTAGTCCCCCTGCCAATTTTGTGCATTAAAAATCTGTTTAAATAGTATAAAAAAATACCTGAAATCCAGCGGCTGGACAAGTTTTTCCGGTTCTCTTTTCTTTTGTGGTGCCACGTCATCTTCTTGACAAAAGATCTGAGTGTGGATCGAAACATTCCTGTGTTTGCTGTGTTCCTCCAATAAAACTGCTGTTTGAAAAAGATCCTGAGTGCCTGGACTACATTGTCTTCACTATATGGAACAGGGATTTGCCAGCACTAGGTACAGTGCATCGAGATCCCTCCTTTGTTTGCACTTCATCTTCGTCGTCATCATATTCTTCTCAGGTTCTGTCCAATCAAATTATCCTCACAGAGGATAGATTCCTTCCTCCATGACCACTTCTAGAAGTAGAAGAGGTCATGGACATTGGAATATTCTTTAAACAGAGGTATGTTGAATTTCCACTGCCCTTTTCCTTTTCTTCCTTGTAATTCACCTTGCTATTCCAAGGTATTAACTTCTATGACGTATTATGTCATACACTGTATGATATGCTTTAGTATAAAGACTCTAGAAAAATTAAATGACCGTACAGACTTAAGTTGCACATAAAATATTAGAAATATGCATTGCATCCTCTTTTTATGAGGGCTTAAAGACTAGATCTCAGTTATCGAGCTTGTTTCAAAAAGAGTGTATACAACCCATAACAGATTGGCACAACCGACATCTATCTCCAGATACCAACTGTGAGATGCAATGTTCTATTTATACGTTTCCCAATTCCCTGTAAAGGATGGAGGAAGCAATCTTCACATTATTATATATTTTTTATGGCGATTTTTCCATCTAAATGCAGAATTTAAATCCGTACCCTGGAGGTGAACCTGACTATATATTTGATGGGTGACAGGCACATTTCAAAATGGTTGTTGTGGAAGCAGTCGAAAAAAATGAGACAAAGCAAGACAAGGACAGAATATAGACACACATCTCTATTAGTTTCCAATGCGTGCTTGCCAACACTAAGGAAACGGCGCCAGGGATTTTGTTAAAGAACAGTTGTTCCGTTTTATTTTAGTTACAGCATGTTTGACAAGTCACAACACTAGATTCTATATATTATTATTGACTTTCAGCTTCTTTTCAGGAATATTGGCCTTTGACTGTTTTTTCCATGGAAAATTTCCATGAAACATCTTGTGATCTTATTTTCATCCTGATTGGTTTTTTTTGTAAATCATGGAACTAACTGTTTTACGTGGAAGTACTGTTTATGCCCTAATTCTTTGTGTCATGCTCTCTTTGGGAGTAGACTTCTATATGCAAGTTCACGTGGGAACAGAGACCTAAATGCAGTGAAATGCACAAAATAGTGAAATGCATAGCAATAGGACATTGTAATACTGGGACTGCAGAATTGGCTGAATTTGTACTGACAGAAATACCTCCAAAGAAGTTAAAGGAACACTATAGGGTCACGCACACAAACATGTATTTCTGACTCTATAGTGTTAAGACCATCATCAAGCCCCCCTGATTCCCTCTTGCATGCCCAAATATAGTAAAATCTTACTTATACTCAAGTCTGCAGCTGCTGCCTTCTGATACTCAAGTCTGTAGCTGCTGCCTTCGGTCATCAGAAGTGGTGGACTGAGCCAATCACAATGCTTTCCCATAGGATTGGCTGACACTGTCAAGGAGGCAGATCAGGGACAAAGCCAGCACAAGTCAAACACAGCCCTGACCAATCGGCAACTCCTCAAAGATATACACTGAATCAATGCATCTCTATGAGGAAAGTTCAGTGTCTGCATGCAGAGGATGGAGACACTGAATGGCAGTACTGCTCACTGTGCAGAACTGCCCCAGAAAGCACCTCTAGCAGCCAGAGTGGAGTTATCACTAGGCTGTAATGTAAACACTGCATTTTCTCTGAAAAGACAGTGTTCACTGCAAAAAGCCTGAAGGGAATGATGCTACTCACTAGAGGATTTCTGCCTGACTCTTCTTCGCATACCTTTGCCTTGGACCTTTTCTGTTATTTTTATTAAAGCCCCGTGCCATCACTGAACCAACAGAATCCTGTTCTCAACCTCAGGATCTCTGTGGATCGTGCTTGTAAGGGAGAGTTGTTACTGCACCTGAGTTCCATGACTGAACACGACCCCAGTAGTTTGTTACAAGTGTCGCTTTAGAGCAGCAAGTTGAGGAACAAGGTAAGTCAGGGAATCAGAAAGATGAACGAACCATAGACAAGGCAAAGGCCAGTATAGGCATCAGACAATGAAACTGATACCGGAGAAACTGACGGAAGCCAAGCACAGAGAGATGGACACATGTTTCTTCAGGAAGGAAGATTCTTTATTCGGTTCACCGATCGGGACTCAGAGGGACTAATGTCACCAAAATACAGCAAGTTCTGAGCCCCGGACAATAGTGCAGGCTCCTTATATAGGCACATAACTCCTCCCATATTAAGCTCCACCCGCACATTCTCTTGACCAATCAATACAAATAAGAATTAACTTCCTGCTTGACCGCATGGCTTGTCCAGCACAATGGAGGAGGGGAATACTACATCCGGTATTCTTGCACATGCTCCGTACACTACTGATCGTATCTTGCCACGTGCAACTAACTGATCGATACGTCAGCATATGCACGTACACATGCCACGTGGTAATCTCGGCCTACTAAATTTATTTTTACCGAGATTCCACCACAAAACAAAGATGATGAGCCATGTTCAGAGTACCTGAAGCAGGCAGAGATGGATTCATTAACTGTGTCACGACAAGAAAAAATACTACAACACCGAGGACTCTGCAATTTAAACACCACAAATGACCATTGGAGTAATAGAAATTCTTATCTAAAATACAAACAAACAAAAACCAATACAACTGATGGCAATATGCTGTGTGTACGCATAGAACTAACTCATCCATCTGGCCTCATTCGTGTGGACACAAGCAGACAGCTCAAGCATGCACGCCTAATGTCATACATTCCAGTAATGTTAGGCTAAATAAGATATAAACTGCTGTTGTGGCATGTTTTTCCCAATGAAAACATATAAAACAATCCTTAATACAGCATTTCTGCAAATTGCTATATATTGAACATATGCCTGCTAATTAGATATGAGCTGGCAAAACCCAAGTACAAGTCAGGTGTTAGTCTGTCAATACAGCTGTGAGAGGCTAGCAGGTACAAATCACCAAACAGCAAACAGAGTACCTCAGATACCTCCTTGTTGACTTTGATGACAATAGAATTCCAGAACAGAACACAGGATAAACATTCTGTAAATGACCTGGTGGGCTGTTACCCAGGCTGCCATACACAGGGAAATAATTGAATAGTTGCTGCAGATTTATAATACCGTTTTGGGTGCAGGATTGTGACTTCCCTGGGGTCCAATGAGAACAGAATGGGTTGGCCACAAGTAGCTATCTCCCTTCTCTCCCCCTTTGTTTGTTCGGATGAAGTGATCTGAAATAATTTCCTTACAGTTTTACTGCTGCCACACGAGGATTAAGTTGTTCCAGTATAGGGCTCGGTCCATTGTGGCTAAATAACCTGGTCCATATAAAAGCTGCAGAATAATAAAATTAAAGGGACACTATTGTCACCAGAGCAACTACAGCTTAATGTAGTTGTTCTGCTGTCTACAGTCTGTCCCCTCAGCCATAGCACTGCAGAGAAAAGGCAGTGCTTACATTGCTGGTTAGTTACACCTCTAGTGGCAGTCACTCAGACGGATACTAGAGATGCTTCCTGTGTCAGTGGAGGTGATGAACACTCCCCATAGAGATACTTTGATTCAAAGCACTACCTACCAATGCTTTCCTATGATGATCTCAGCCATGGAGGCAGGATCAGACAGGGCCAAACCGCAGCGAGACCAGTGTGGCATGGGAGAGAAGGTGAGTAAATCAACTTTAATTTCTGGAGAGAGGGATAGCAGGGACCTAATGCTGCTTGCCAGCACTATAGTGTCAGGAATACATATTTGTATTCCTGACACTATAGTGTTACTTTAAATAGAGTTAACACTAATAGCAGACAGACTTGTTGTATGAAAAAAAGCAAGAGTAGGCTACTGAAGGTAGATACAGGTATATACAGTTCTGGGGATTTCTTAAAGGGAAAATCTGGTAGAGATGAAGTGCATTTGTTTAATTGAGCACTGAGATTGCCCGGGCATGATCTGTGTACAAAGACCACTTGATTAAACTGAATAAGATTTGAGGCTTGGACCTTTGAAAATGAAGCCACAATTTAGGTCCAGTTTAGAGCTGATAACTTTTAATGTCTGGGAATTATGTACCGGTAGAAAAATGGTTTATAAAATTTGGACTATGATCACTTTGATTACGGTCAGACAATACTGGCTGAAAGTCAAAAAACATAATTGAACGGTCATCAGTGGTGGAATGTCATAAGTTTGCAATTTGGACGCAAGCAAAATGATAACTGTATGTGATACTTTTAGAAAAACTTAATTTGGAATACAACTGCAGATGAAAGAATAAGTTTGATATTGTAACAATACAGGGAGTGCAGAATTATTAGGCAAATGAGTATTTTGACCACATCATCCTCTTTATGCATGCTGTCTTACTCCAAGCTGTATAGGCTTGAAAGCCTACTACCAATTAAGCATATTAGGTGATGTGCATCTCTGTAATGAGAAGGGGTGTGGTCTAATGACATCAACACCCTATATCAGGTGTGCATAATTATTAGGCAACTTCCTTTCCTTTGGCAAAATGGGTCAAAAGAAGGTATTGACAGGCTCAGAAAAGTCAAAAATAGTGAGATATCTTGCAGAGGGATGCAGCACTCTTAAAATTGCAAAGCTTCTGAAGCGTGATCATCGAACAATCAAGCGTTTCATTCAAAATAGTCAACAGGGTCGCAAGAAGCGTGTGGAAAAACCAAGACGCAAAATAACTGCCCATGAACTGAGAAAAGTCAAGCGTGCAGCTGCCAAGATGCCACTTGCCACCAGTTTGGCCATATTTCAGAGCTGCAACATCACTGGAGTGCCCAAAAGCACAAGGTGTGCAATACTCAGAGACATGGCCAAGGTAAGAAAGGCTGAAAGACGACCACCACTGAACAAGACACACAAGCTGAAACGTCAAGACTGGGCCAAGAAATATCTCAAGACTGATTTTTCTAAGGTTTTATGGACTGATGAAATGAGAGTGAGTCTTGATGGGCCAGATGGATGGGCCCGTGGCTGGATTGGTAAAGGGCAGAGAGCTCCAGTCCGACTCAGACGCCAGCAAGGTGGAGGTGGAGTACTGGTTTGGCCTGGAATCATCAAAGATGAGCTTGTGGGGCCTTTTCGGGTTGAGGATGGAGTCAAGCTCAACTCCCAGTCCTACTGCCAGTTTCTGGAAGACACCTTCTTCAAGCAGTGGTACAGGAAGAAGTCTGCATCCTTCAAGAAAAACATGATTTTTCATGCAGGACAATGCTCCATCACACGCGTCCAAGTACTCCACAGCGTGGCTGGCAAGAAAAGGTATAAAAGAAGAATATCTAATGACATGGCCTCCTTGTTCACCTGATCTGAACCCCATTGAGAACCTGTGGTCCATCATCAAATGTGAGATTTACAAGGAGGGAAAACAGTACACCTCTCTGAACAGTGTCTGGGAGGCTGTGGTTGCTTCTGCATGCAATGTTGAGGGGGAAAAGATCAAAACACTGATAGAATCCATGGATGGCAGGCTTTTGAGTGTCCTTGCAAAGAAAGGTGGCTATATTGGTCACTGATTTGTTTTTGTTTTGTTTTTGAATGTCAGAAATGTATATTTGTGAATGTTGAGATGTTATATTGGTTTCACTGGTAAAAATAAATAATTGAAATGGATATATATTTGTTTTTTGTTAAGTTGCCTAATAATTATGCACAGTAATAGTCACCTGCACACACAGATATCCCCCTAAAATAGCTAAAACTAAAAACAAACTAAAAACTACTTCCAAAAATATTCAGCTTTGATATTAATGAGTTTTTTGGGTTCATTGAGAACATGGTTGTTATTCAATAATAAAATTAATCCTCAAAAATACAACTTGCCTAATAATTCTGCACTCCCTGTAGTGATGTCCCGAACTGTTCGCCGGGATCCGTTCGCCGGCGAACATAGCTTGTTAGTGGCGAACGCGGCGGGCGAACATATGCGATGGTCGGTCCGCCCCCTATTCGTCATGGAGGTGGGAGGGTCTGGGAGGGAGGGTCTGCTGCTGATTGGCTGGAATGTGTCTGCTGACTGTGAGGTACAGGGTCAAAGTTTACTCAATGATGACGAATAGGGGGCGGACCAACCATCGCATATGTTCGCCTGCCGCGTTCGCCACGAACAAGCTATGTTCGCCGGCGAACGGTTCCTGGCGAACAGTTCGGGACATCACTAGACTTCAGTAGTGAAAAATAAAGTAGATCTTGATTTGGATTAAATAGACTTTAATAGTAACACGAAATAAAATAGATCCTGCTTTGGGGAAATGTATCACAGTCTTTTACATTCTGGCAATAAATGAATTAAATTAGAAAATAGTAACCAGCTGAATGGTTACTTCCAATTGAGCAATTTAGGAGTAAGGCAGACACGTTTTTATCCTTCCAAATAAACATAAGGATTGAACCAATTATTAATCCAGTAACTGGAGAATTTATCTAACTTTCTTTGGATGGAAGTCCTTTCCAGAATAGTGTGGATTATGGTTCCCTGTAGAATATGGAGGAATGGAGGAATTTGTAGTGATGTCTGTTCCTAGTCTGGGAGTGGAGAAGTCAGCGTAGTCAGGATTAAGCAAGAGAGTTTCGGTACACAGGTAATCAAATAGATGAGCTTCGTCGGCAATCAGCAACAAAGTATGTATGAGAGAGGCACAAATTGATTGAGCAATTTGGAATGCGGCCGCCTCTTGCTTTTGAAAGGGAAGCGTGTGACGTCAGACGCATGGGCAGAGTTGGATCGGCGAAACCCGGATGTCATACGGGTAATTCTGATCGGAAGGAAGATATGGGGGAATCCTGACACTGTAGATATTAGTACTTGTAAATATCATATTCATGGGGAATGCAAGTCTTGGTTACAGGGTACAGGGTAGTAGGGTAGACCTCACCATTGAAGCAACAATTGTCTTGCTCTTTGTGCAACCATCATGTGTTTTAAGGGAGATATTTCCTTTTCAAGCTTAAACTGTTTTTTGGTTATGTGTTACAAAAAACATACAGTTTTGTTATGACAGTAAAATAAATTTCTGCAATTTTCCCTTGTAACAAATTAAAAAAAATAAATTATATAATTGACGATGTAAAACAGGGCACTTAAAGTCTGTTCTTGTCGTTACTCTGCTCAGCGGTTACATCCTCACGAGGACTTCGAAGACTCTGGCATTCTGCTACTTGTAGACTGCTCCAATAAATTTGAACTTGACTCATTGAGAATTATTTATAAAGCGCTATTGTGTGGAAAGGTTTTAGCTCTATGTCCAAAAATGGCCTTTTATATTTCTCTGTAATTAATGTTGAATATCTGAAACTAGGGTAAACAAATAAGAAAAAGTAACATGAAAACACATAGATTCTCATTTTTAAAAAAAAGGATCTAGTTGTTGATTTATTCAATTGAAGTAGTCTGTTAAATGTCTGGTTATGGCTTCGATTTAATATTTTTGAAACAGCTATTTTTGGATAAACTTTTCAAACATTTTTTTCCGAATATTAAAATATAAAAAAAAAAAATATATCATGTATACGAATACATTAATATATCAAAAAATAGTAAGATATTTTTCAAAATATTAAATAGTTAAATCAAGCTTATCCAAACTTTTTTATTGAGGGCTATGTTAATAAAAGGGAAACATTGACAGAAATTTACTACCATTTTAATGCTCTATATAGAAAACGCATTACATAATTATGCAAGAAAAAAAAAAGAGAGAGAAAATAAAATGTCCTTTTACAGATAAGCAGTCTATACCCTAGCAGCCGTTTCACTCATCACCAGGGCCAGATCTACATGTCAGGCGCCTGTATGCACTAAATTCTAAGGTGTTCCCTGCTCCTCTCCCCCTCTCCCCCTCCCCCCCAAAAAGAGATAAAGTGAGTTTAATTAATTTATTACCAGATCATTGCAGGTACATAAAAAGATGAAAAAAAATGTACATTTAACAACTGCATATGTATGTATGTATGTATGCTCATATTTGTACTTGTAATGTATTGTGTTAGAATATGGGAGTATCTTGAGTGTATGCAATGATTGATAGTAGAAGGCCAGTAGCTGTTAAAGGAACAACATAGTGTCAGGAATAAAAATATGTATTTCTGACAATATAGTTCCGTTATGGCTGTTTACGTCAACGCGCCACTCCGATTCTGCTGAAAAGGTATTTTTACTCACTGTTTTCTCTTACACTCTGCCTGGTCCCGCCTCCATGGCTGAGCTCATCAGACTTGATGATCTTAGCCAATCAATGCTTTTTCATAGGAAAGCATTGGGAGGCTATTGCGCATGCACAGCAAAAAGCCATAAAACCAATGCATCTCTATGGGGAACATGCACCAGTGCACTTGACTAGAAATCACCTCTTGTGGCCATCTGAGTGACTGCCACTAGAAGTGTAATTAGCCAGCAATGTAAACACTGCCTTTTTTCTGAAAAGGCAGTGTTTACATTGAAAAGCCTACATGGACAGGCTATAGACACCTGAACAACTACATTAAGCCATAGTGGTTCTGTTTACGATAGTGCCCCTTAAAACAGTTTTGAATCACTCCGTGCTGTCGCTACTCCCCCTGCAAAGCATTTTCTATGTGAGAGGTTGTCAGTTGGCAAATGGGAAGTGATCCCTTCCACTTCCTGTCCAGCCTCATCACAGACCCCAGAGGAGCTGGAACAGCACTGAGTTTTACAAACTCTGTATCTGTTTCTGCAACTCTGATGTCACCCAATTGGGGGTGACTGGACTAGAGAGGACACAGGCCAAGACACTTGGTCTTCATTTAATTATTTATTTTATATTATAAGTGCTGTAAATAGGGCAGACACCTGTAGGTCAGATGCCTACTCTGCTTAATCCGAAACTATAGTATTTAATAAGAACAAGTAACATAAAAACACATGTTTAATGGGAAATCTGGCTTTGCAGATCACATAAGATGACCTACCCAGTGAACTGATAGCATCCATACCATAGTACAGCAGTAGGGGAGATGTGGTCCACAAAATCTGGAGTTCTCAAGGTCGCCTGCATCTGCCATTGTATCACTGTATAGTGAACTGGGCTGAATGCAGCAGTCAACATAGCCCTGATCCAGGCAGTCATATGACCATGGCTCTAGTCTCTCTCAGACACAATGATCAGTCCATGTTGTGCATTTTGCCTGTGCAAAATTAACCCAGCTAGCCAAGAACTAAGAGTTCCAGCTATGGGTTTGACAGCTCTACGGGACTGCCTTTTACATAGCACCGCAGTTATAAGTCAGTATCCGTGGTGATACTGAGTGCAAGAAAATCCCTCCACTATAAGCATTTCAGGGATACAAATTGTTATGGTGCTTGGAGTGACATTTTAATGCAAATATATGTAAAATATAAATATTTTGTATAAAAAAAAAAAATCTAAGATTGCATAATGTGAGAAAATGGATTGTTAAGCCTTGCAGACGCCACATGGTTTTCCTCACTGCAGTGCAACAAGAGGGTTTCCAAGTTAATCTCATAGAAATATGTATTTCTAAATAAATACAAGCAGAGGCCATGTGAGCCGGGTCATGCACAATATAAAATGAGTGTCTTCAGATTTGAAAATGTATTATATCTGCCAGGATATTCACAAACTCTTTGCAGTTGCAGAAGTTCTATCTAAAATTAATAGTAAACATGTTTGTCTCGAGCACACTGAAGGAATTCCAGCAGAGAAAGGGTTACGTTGTACCGCCCCTTTACAATTAATCAGGAAAATATTAGGAGTACTCAGAAGAAGAAAATATCTTTAAGAAAGGGCATAATACTGCCCCAGCACTACCCTAAATGTCTTGTAGAAATAGCGCATATTGCAGCCACAAAAGGCAAAAAGTTTCAGGATAAACAAATGGCAAATAAGTGTTTATAGTTTAAAGAAAAACTAATTAACAAAAGAAAATCACTTGACATGCGCACAGTCGATTATTCGGCAGGTGCGCTGTTTACCCCAACCCCCCAATAACTTACAGACACCGTATTTCTGTTGGAATAAAAAAGTCCACAGCTTTATTTATTATTATAAACAAGGTAACAAATTGGGGTCATTGCCACAAAAGTAAATATACCTCCACCCCCCACCGTACATAAATTACCCCCGGCAATGACCCCGCCCAATAACAATAAATAACATTATAAATAACAAATAACACATAACACATGGCCTACCAAAGAGGCCCCATATCCATAACTTTTTAAACTGTAGGGGTGTACCGAGACCCCCCTACACCACCTGGTTCGGAGCCACCGATGAGCTCGAACCCACAAACCATTTCACACTCCAGTTTAATCCAGCCTAACCAATTTATACTCCTCCTACCTTCCAATTACCCAAGCCCTATCCCGCCGCTGTGACCAAACGGGAACTCCAAAACAACAGGGAGGGTGGGAGGGACAATTACCAGGTAAGTGTCAGTTTAGTTAAAATGTCCCTTAGTCATAAAATGGCCGCTTAATATACTCCTATAGTCCAACCCCCATTTACCAATAACCACACCCCTTTAACTGGTTACTCCCCTGCCTACTCCTGGCTCTGTCAAGGCCCACTCCCCTGACTGCGCTGTTCCATGGGCTACATGACATGCGCACAGTCGATTATTCGGCAGGTGCGCTGTTTACCCCAACCCCCCAATAACTTACAGACACCGTATTTCTGTTGGAATAAAAAAGTCCACAGCTTTATTTATTATTATAAACAAGGTAACAAATTGGGGTCATTGCCACAAAAGTAAATATACCTCCACCCCCCACCGTACATAAATTACCCCCGGCAATGACCCCGCCCAATAACAATAAATAACATTATAAATAACAAATAACACATAACACATGGCCTACCAAAGAGGCCCCATATCCATAACTTTTTAAACTGTAGGGGTGTACCGAGACCCCCCTACACCACCTGGTTCGGAGCCACCGATGAGCTTGAACCCACAAACCATTTCACACTCCAGTTTAATCCAGCCTAACCAATTTATACTCCTCCTACCTTCCAATTACCCAAGCCCTATCCCGCCATAGCAAGAGACTTGAACCCTTAATGTCTCGAGCGACCCCCACCACACATAAATAGGGCTTTGGAAATACCTTCCTGGAAACCTAAATTTAATAGATCGCACCCCACATCAGACAGGTGCACACCATCCCGCCTAAAATAACCAGGCAACCCGCCCTCCAATTCAAAGTGCCTCACTGGGACCCCCCCTATTCTCCTAATAAAGACAGACATGGCCTTATTTACTGTACCACGGCAACGTGCCACAGCCGCCGGGTCCCTGGCATGCCTCCAGTTCAACCGCGGCACCATTTCAGACCACACTATTGTAACTCCAGGGACCAGAGCCCTCACCCTATCCAGGTCCCTCTTCATTCTCCTGACCAACACCTTCTGGGGGACCAAACCTAAGTCATTGCCCCCACCGTGAATCAACAGTATATCTGGGGCAAACCCCCTGGACAACATCCCAAAAATTTCACCACTTATACTCTGCCAGCTGAAACCCCGAAAACCAAACCACCGAAGGTCCACTGTGTCCAGAAGAAAACCCAGTTGTGTGCCTTGTCTCCGAACTGCGGCCCTCTTCTCCGCCCAGTAGACAAACGAGTGACCCACCAGCCAAGCGACCAAGCCTGAAAGGAAACAAATTCAGTTAACCGGCAGAGCACCCTTTACCCACATCCACAACATTCCATTCACACCAACCTTTCCGGCCTTACATATGCACGGAACCTGATGGATTCCCATCTCCCAATCTGCTTTATCCGCTCCTCCCCCAGCCCGAGACGCGCCGCCTCAGTCGCAGCCCCGATACGGAAGGAGTGCGTACCAAATTGTCCGGGCTGCAAGCCCAATCTCGTCAACCCCATGCGGAAGACTCGCAAGAACTGAAAGCGCGACAGCGCCTTCCCATCCTCGTGAATCAGGAAGCAACCACCAACCTTCGGGCGAACCCGTAAAAACACGTCCCCACACGCTACCGGGCACACCGGGGACCCTGGTAGCGAGGACAGGACAACATTCTTACCCTTTCCGAAGACGTCCGTCTTCGAGCGCCGGAGCCAAATCACGACCTTGTCCTGTTCGATAGCCACATCCTCATACCGGAGGCCCGATGCCCCCGACCTATTGGCGCTCACCAATTCGCCAATACGAAAAGCCCCAAAGAAAGCCCACACGAAAGCCACAGAGAACAAAGTTACCTCAAATGCCGAACTACACACTTCGTTCAACAACCCCACCAACCCTTGAAGGGTGGCAAAGGACACAGGCCTCCTCGTATCCACAGACCCCCTGCCCTTCTTGAAACCCTTCAAAGTTTGCTTCACCAAGAAATGTTTCGTCAAATCTTCCCACCCGTTAAACTTGAACAGGAAGGCTAACGCAGACATGTAGCGCTCCACCCTAGAAGGGGACGACCCACCTGCCACCAACCTGCAAAGAAGCCACAACAGCGTGTCCAACCTACCGGCTGCAGAATCGCCTGCTCCCGCCTGGGACAACATTTCCTCCCATTCACACCAAACCTTAGTATAAGCGGTCCAAGTCCCCGGCGCCAGTGAGCTCCTTATGTATCGCCCAAGCACAACGTCCCGAGCCGCCACATCTCCTCCGGGCACGCCTGCCCTGTCGCTTGCGCGTCCGGCGCTGCTTCCCGGAACCGCACCCACTGTGAACGAGACAGAGCGTCAGCGACCACATTCAGCAGGCCCGGCACGTGCCGTGCCCGGAAGACAATGTTCCAAGACATACACAAGAGCACTAGCTGCCGCAACAACCTAACCCCTGGCAGGGACGAAGCCGATAGACTGTTAATTACCTGTACCACTGCCATATTATCAGAGTGGAAGATAACTTTCTTGTCCCTGAGCTCCTCGCCCCATAGTGACACCGCTACCACAACTGGAAAAAGCTCCAAAAAGGCGAGGTTCCGAATCAAGGGGCTCTCGGACCAAGCCGCAGGCCAAACCTCGGCACACCACTTGCCCCCAAGGTAAGCCCCAAAGCCAACGCTCCCCGAGGCGTCCGTAAACAGCCCGGCGTCGCCAGATGCCTTCATCGCATCCCTGAAAAACACCCGTCCATTAAACTCAGTGAGGAAGCGGTCCCATATGTCCAAGTCCTCTCTCATACCAACCGACACCCTGATGTAATGACTCGGCAGACGGACACCACAGGTAGCCCTAGCCAGCAATCTACAAAAAACTCTACCCATAGGGATCACCTTACAAGCGAAATTAAGGCTGCCGAGCAAGGACTGCAGTCCCCGAAGCGTAACTTTCCTAGCGCCCTTTATCGCGTGCACCTGCTGGCGGAGCACCCTCAACTTCTCCTCCGGCAGCCTACATTCCCCCACGACCGAGTCGATTTCCAGCCCTAAAAAACTCAGACACTCGGTCGGGCCCACTGTCTTGTCCTCAGCCAGAGGAATCCCAAACTGTTGGGCTAACCTCTGGAACACCCGCAGTATTTGGGCACATCTGTCGGACCCAGCCGGGCCCACACACAGAAAGTCGTCCAGGTAATGGACCACCGTACCCCCGCCCGATTCCCTGCGCACCACCCACTCCAGGAACGTGCTAAACTTTTCGAAATACGCACATGAAATGGAGCAACCCATGGGTAGGCACAGGTCCACGAAAAACTTACCCTCAAAAAGGCACCCTAACAAATGGTGACAGTCTGGGTGGATAGGAAGGAGCCGGAATGCTGCCTCCACATCCACCTTCGCCATCAAAGCCCCTCGCCCTGCTCTCCGAACCAACTCGACAGCATGGTCGAATGATGCATACGATACGGAGCACAGGGCCTCATCGATGTCATCATTTACTGACGCCCCTTTCGGGAATGATAAATGATGAATCAACCTAAACTTACCCGCCTCCTTCTTGGGGACTACCCCCAGCGGGGATACCCTCAAGTCAGGCAGCGGCGGAGCCTCGAACGGCCCAGCCATCCTACCCAGTTGCACCTCCTTCAGCAACTTGTCCCTCACAACTCCCGGGTGTTCTCCCACCGACTTGAGGTTACTGCATAACCTCCCCACATCCCTACTCTGAAACGGTATTGAAAAACCCTCCGTAAAGCCTTGCCATAAGAATTCAGCGTCCTGACGGTTACCGTACTGTTTTAGCCACGGCAGCATCTCGCCTACTTTCACCGGGGTTGCCCCCCGCGGCAGCGGAGGGGGCCGACGCTCCAACGGCTCCCGCTCCTGGCGCAGACCTACCTCGCTTAAAACACCGGCTGGCTCCATGTGCACCCCCACAACCTGAGCACTCGTGCTTAAACCAGCACGACGTACCCCACTTACATTGGCCCTCGTTAAAGAGCCAACAGAAGCCTTTCTTTTGCCCGGCCGATGCAGGTCCCCCAGGGGCCGCACCGGCCGTCCCTTGAAAGGGCGCAGCCTTTTGCGCCATCATGAGCCGCATCCAGAGGGGAAGGTCCATTTGATCCCACCGCATGCTGGGATTCGCCGCTAGCCTCTGGCGAAATTGTTCGTCGTACCGCCACCAGGCGACCCCGCCATAGGTCCGGTACGCTTCCCCAATCCCATCTAGGTAGCAAAACAATTGGGAGCATTTATCCGGCGCCTTTTCCCCTATCACGCTGGCCAGGATACAAAAGGCCCGTAGCCAGTTCCCAAACGTTTTAGGAATCTTCCGATACCTACGCTTTTTCTCCTCCTCCTCCTTCTTTGCGTCCTTCTTGTCCTCCTCTTTCATGTCTAAGAACTCCTCCAGCGGGAGCAAGGAAAAAACCTCCACAAACTCACCCTTCCAAATTTTCTCCTTGATGTCCATTTTCAGATGACAACCTAATGGGCCCGAGAAAGACACGTGCACGTTTTGCCGCGCAGCGTCGGTAATTTCGCCCCCAATACCTACCTTTTCCCCCGACTCCTTACTAGTTTCGGACACAGATAACCCCACTTCGCTATCCAGTGTTGGGCCCACGGCCCTACCTTGTAACCCCTGGCCTTTCTCACACGTCCACACTCTCCCAAACTGAGGTGAAGCCATTTCCCCACCCGCCCATGAATCTAAGAAAGATTTTAAGCAAGTCAATAGTGTTCCTGCGTGTGGTGTAACATTTGACTCACCGCCTGAGCCCGAAGCCGCAGAAGGCCGTGGGTTCATTTCCCTTCCGTCCGCCATGCTTGGCTCCGGAGCATCCAAGTGGCGCCGACTCCCGTCAGCCTGGCCCTGCCTCAGGACCGCGGGTGTAGTGCTGCGAGACCTGCAAGGAGAACGACACCTGGGTAGTGTGTCCACATGATCACATACCCGCCCAACCTCCTTATGTTCCTGCCTGTAGTTCCGCACCATATCCCGTCTCCCTGCCTGGCCCTCCCGGCCGTAAGCGCTGCGCCGCTGACCTGGCGAGCTCCTGCCTGATGACCCAGACGCACTGCGCCGCTGCCTCCACCTCCGTTCCCCTGAGGCCGATCTCCTCCTGCTAAACCTGCTTGCTGACCTGCTCCTCTCTCTACCCCTCCACCCGTCAGCCTGCCTCCTGTCATGCCTGGCACTGACGCCGCGCTGCTCCCTGCTGCGATGCGGCCTAGGGCTCCGCGAGAGACCCCTCGGTCCCCGGGAGCCGCCCCTGCGGCCCTCCCGCTCTCTCCCAGCCCGTCCTGTCTCCATGCCCTGAGCTGATTCCTGGGAGCTATCCCGACCTGCTGAACCTGGCCCCTTTTGGGCCGCCTTGCGAACTGGGGATTCCGCCTGTCTGTCCTGGCGTTTCCTGTCTGCTAAAGCCGCGGGCCCTGCCGGCCCCAATGTACCTGGCTGAGCGGACCCGCCGTCTGAGTCCCTTGTGCTGCACCTGGCCCCACTAGAGGCCGCCCCCGATGTGTCCCCTTGCCCAGGGGCTCCCCCTGCCATCAGGGGGACCGCCTGATCACTAGAGGCCTCCGCTCTGCCCCCCGCCCGCTGCCCAGCCCCAGCGCCATTCCCTGACTCACCGGGCCGCAACCGCTCACTGCTTCCACCATCCGATCTGCTCTGGGTCCTGGCTCCAGCCGCAACCGTCCCGCCGGCCGCCTCCCGGCAGGGCGCACACCGCATGGTAGGCCTCGGCCTAGCTGCTGCCCGCGCCCGGCCAGCACCGCGTCGAACCGACGATGCCGGCCGCGGTACCTCCACTCCGCTGGGGCCCGCTACCTCATCCAAGGCCCCAACAGACTCCGCTGACGGGCTCCTCCGTCTGCCGACTTCGGGCTCCATGCCTGGGCTCAGCCGCTGGGGCGGTCTCGCCCTCCTCATGGAACGCCGTGCAGCCGCCGCAGGGGTTGTAGGGGGGGGACCCTGAGCCCCCAGTTGCTCATGAAGCCAGGCCAGTCCTCTATCGCGCACAGCAGCTCTCACTCCCTCCAGGATTTCTTCCATCGATGCCATGATCTGCAAGACAAAGAAAAAACCAACACAGACCTGCCAAAAACAATTACCAGGTAAGTGTCAGTTTAGTTAAAATGTCCCTTAGTCATAAAATGGCCGCTTAATATACTCCTATAGTCCAACCCCCATTTACCAATAACCACACCCCTTTAACTGGTTACTCCCCTGCCTACTCCTGGCTCTGTCAAGGCCCACTCCCCTGACTGCGCTGTTCCATGGGCTACAGTTTCGTAGGTATACCCCAAATGCAAAAGTTGCAATTCTCTTGTCTGCAGCCTTTGCAAGCCCTCCCCTTCTAACCCCGCCTATACTTTCTGCGGCTGTCCAATCACAGACTTCCCAATGCAGCTCAATGAGAAGTCTTTGCTAGGGAGGTTGTCTGATTAAAAGCCAGGGGGTTATAACATGGTTAATTTATAAAAAAAACTAAAATTTCCATTGAAATCCGCACTTTTTGTAAAATAAAAAAAAAAAAGGACACACTCTTCACGCATAAAGCACTTCAGCTGAAGTGCTTTAGGGGTCTGTAGTGTCCCTTTAAATAAAGCAGATTGTATCATAATGAAGTGGTAGTTGGGATTGCAAGCTTAAAGGTACACTCGCACCCCCATTTATAAAAAATAGTACATACTATTTCTTTCAATAGGTGGCCAGTGTTAGGTTCACAGTGTCAGCTAATGCTCTCAATCTCTCAAAGGCTGTCAAAGCAAAGCCTCCTCTTATTGCAGAGGCAGAAATGAAGGAAGCCAGAAGGCAACTGTGTCAGGTATTGGAGCACTAACTTAAGGGTTAAACCATTGCAAAACGGTGTAATGCTCGAAGGTAAGATGATGCCCGGACATCCTTCTCCCGTAACAGCATTGTGCTTAAGTCATTATGGAAGCGGGGGTGTTCCTTTAAATTGCATTATGACAGTGGGTTGAGATCTCAAGCAGCAGGGAGTTGGCAGTATTCAAATCTTTTGGCAGTAGAGCAGGTATCCACATCCGTAAATGCTATGCCAGGAAACGAGGTCAACAGCCACAAATCCTTTGGCTGCAAAATAAATTCACCACAGCCAGTTACTTTTAGTAAGGAAGTTTTAGCATTGGTATGAAACTACTGCAGCATAAATCAGACTCAGACAGGATATTTTTTTTTAATGTAATCTGTTAAATTGCGTCCACCTAAAAAGCAGGGATAATCCTTTTGATTGGTGGATATATATAGCCACAACGATTGCTGACAGGTGTTTAATATTAACCATAAAGAAATGTCGGAATATGACCAACTTCTGGAGGCTTCTGACTCTGCAGAACTTCGGTTTGAATTGTGTTCTACAACACATGCAATCAAAAACTACGAATGCTTTTGATCAAAAAAACATCTTCAGGGGGCGGGGCCTGCCCGCCATGCAGACCAGCCGCAAGAAACAACAGCTCCTGCAATCGAGCGAAATTTTATCAAGTAAAAGCTAAACTGGTACCCTCCTAACGACCAGAGAACGCGGTTCGATACATGAAGGGGCACTGGACCTGGGGAGAGGCTTGCACTCCGTGTTTTAGTCCCCCAGAATGACTCAAGTCGTCCGCACAGGATGAGGCCTACTTAGGCGGTGAGCGGGGTAGACGGCCGCTGCCCCGCTATCCCGCCCGACTGAATCACACCAGACCCCCTTGGGGTCATGGAGCAGGCCCCGTCTCCCCCCCCTGGGGCCGGTGGGGGCAGGGCCGGATTAAGAGCCCAGAGGGCCTGGAGCTGACAATTATGATGGGCCTAATTACGGAATCTTATCGACCAAAAACACTAAAACAGTCATACCTCTCAAGCATCATGTATCTGATGGAGATGGTGCTGGAGGGAAACTCAAAGGATGCAGCTATAAGAAAACACATACTCTATGCTAATCTCCCTCTAATTTATGCGTTCATCTTATAAGTAAATCCATACCCCCTAACAGCAGTGTCCAGTGAAGCAGGAAATCAATGGGCGCGGTAAAAGGGGTGCCACTGGCGCGAATCACGTGACCAGACCTGCCAAAAGGGGTAAACATGCCCGGAAAGGGGGCATGTTTGTCCAAAGAATTGGAAGGTCAGTCTGGCATGTCAGGCTGCCCGCCAATCCTGCAGGCTGTCCAACTAAGGACATACTATGCAGGCAGCACCCTGAGCTTGACATAAATGTGTCTAATGATGCGCTCCCTCACAGACACTGGCTGGGAGACAGACACTTGGGGACAGTTGTGGACATAGACATGAGGACACTGGGACATATAGGGACACATGGGGTCACTAGGTACACTGAGAGACATGGAACACAGACACTGGGAGACTTGGGGACACACACTAGGGACACTGGCTGGAGGACATGGGGACACTGAGAGACATGGGGACATAGTGTCTCCGTGTCCCAATGTCTCAGTGTCTCCCAATGTCCCTATGTCTTACAGCATCCCCATGTGTCTCAGCGTCCCCTAGTGTCTCAGCGTCCCCTAGTGTCTCAGCGTCCCCTAGTGTCTCAGCGTCCCCTAGTGTCTCAGCGTCCCCTAGTGTCTCAGCGTCCCCTAGTGTCTCAGCGTCCCCTAGTGTCTCAGTGTCCCCATGTTTTCCAGTGTCCCCAAGTGTCTGTGTCCTAGTGTCTCAGTGTCCGTGTCACCATATGTCCCCTAGTGTCTCAGTGTCCCCTAGTGTCAGTGTCCCCATGTTTTCCAGTGTCCCCAAGTGTCTCAGTGTTACCAGGTCTGCCAGTGTCTGTGTCCCCTAGTGTCTCAGTGTCCCCACATGTCCCCTAGTGTCTCAGTGTCCCCATGTGTCCCTGCTGCCTTTCCCCCCATCCCTCACTTACCTGAGCTGTAGAGCTGCTTTCTGGACTCTGTGCTGTGTTGCTGCTCCCCCACGGATCAAGGAGTAGTAGAGAGAGGCAGGGTTATGCTGTAACTTCCTATCCCTGCCTCTCTCCACACACAGTGACCCCTACTGGCCGGTGCTGGTATTGCAGAGTAATCTATTCATTTTCTCATTTACTCTGAGAAAAATACATGCATTGTACTGCTGGTATTACTGCAATACCGGTACAGCCAGGCAACCTCAAATACCAATACCGGCTGTGCCAGTAAAATACCAGTCAGGTGGCAAACCTAAGAGTAGTGTGTAAAAAAATTTTTTTAATGGGCCTATTCCAAGCCTCAGGACCCATGCAACAGTGGTGAGCCTACGGCAAAGAAATACTACCACACTGCGGATGAGATCCTGAGCAGCGTGCAAAATGGCGGCAAACGTATTCAATATGGGGTGGGATACTGGCTGGTCAGCAGTCCATGTAAACGTATTTACTAATCTTCTGACTTACTCAGCGATATTCCAGCTTCTGTGTGTACAACTGTCCAACAAACATTAGACCTGACGTGTCTAGTACTAATTGCGAATGTTTTCAAGCTTATGACCTTTGTTATATTATAAAAAAAATTAAAAAAAATTCTGTTTACATGCCATACCGTACGATGCAATGAATACGCCTGCAGACTTAATCCCTTATGAATCCAACGTGTTAAATAGAGTGCTAATCATTACTTTATGCAGGTCACATCTATTACCTTTTTTCTTTGTGAAACGTTGAATGCTAAAAATTGTCGAGCAGAAAACCCGCAGAAAACCTGTTACACCAGCTTGTTTATCTTTATATTTTAAATCTGTGCAGAGACCAAACTGTCATACAAATGTACAACTATGTCAAAACTATGCTTGCATATGCTGTCGTGGCAGTGTAAGATGCATTGTTATTACTTGCACACAAAAAATAAAGAATAAAAATAAAAAAAAAACATCTTCAACAGATTAGAAACAATATGCTTAATAGTGATTCAGACTGGCCATTTGTTTGGTTAACCTGAGTATCCATTCACTTATAAGCTTTGTGCTTCCATGAATAAGCCAATTACAATATATGAAATATTTGGCATGTACTAATTAACGTGTAAAGGTTTGAGATTTACTTTGGCTCAAATTAAATTGGCATTTCTGATGTTTGGCAGGAAAAGTAGTTGTCTCATCCAAATTTTAACGACTAATAAGCTTGTTTTCAGTTGATATTTTTTAGGGATCTGAAAGAGTTTGCGGCGCTAGAGACAATAAGCTTGGATATTTTAATTCTTGATCACTTTTACCTGTTCACTTAGGTTTTTAATTTAATTAAATTTTTTGTTGTTGTTGTGCAGATAGGTACAACGATGCCTGCATTGCCACAACAGCATAAACAAGCGTAGTCAGATCAAACATAGTATAACATAAATACAAAATATACATTTTCTCAAACCAGAATGTACCAAAAGTCCTAGCTAAAGCAATAGAAGCTATAAGAAACATGAATGAAGTGGTTAGCTTCCCTCAGAAAACTAAATGGGAGAGTGATCTGAAATGTCCGTTAGATCAGGATGAGTGGTGTAAAGCCATAAATATTACTCGTCGACAGGTCCAATGCTTAAATCTATTAGAATCTTACTATAAGGTCATCTATAGATGGTATCTAGTCCCCAGTAAGCTGTCCCAGATGTACCCAGGGGTATCTTCTAAATGTTGGAGATGTGATAAAGAAGTAGGCTCATTTATTCATATCTGGTGGAGTTGTTCAAAAATCCAGAGCTCTATAAAGAGAATGCTAAGATTCATAAAAGAGATAACCGGAATAGAGTTAGAAATGAAACCTGAGATAGTCTTGCTACACATGCACTGGCCAAAGATGGTCTATAGTATCAAATGCTTTGTTATTCACTGCTTTATCGCATTCAAAATTGTCTTAGCACGGAATTGGAAATCAAACCAAACGATCAATTGGGATACGATTAAGGACCAAATCCGTCTTCAGACAATGATGGAGAGAGATCTGAGCATCCCATATTTGAATGCCCCCAAAAGGAGAGACCTATGGCAAGGGTGGCTTAACAAAATTGAAAATCGGCCATAAAGCATATTAGGATTTACCTGAGCTCAGAAAGAATTAGAGACATGAGTTAATGATATATCCCCTCTCAATGCCTGACCCGGCAGATAACACTGTATTGTGTTTGTATTTTGTATTTTGTATTATGTAAATGTGTTAAATGTGCTAATCATGTTAAAACTATTGGACTTATGTAGTCATAGTGTTAAATGTATGTGTGTAAGAAATTAAATAAAAGAATTTATACTAAAAAAAAAAAAAAAAAAATACAAAATATACAATATACCAGTATGTGTACAAAACCCAGTGTAGATAATAAATGAATTAATACCACCGTATATTCAAATATAGCAGGATAATACCTAAAACAAAATACAACATAGTGTGAACTGTATAAAAATATAAAATAGTGATAAACTCACATTTTCCAGAGCCGTCCCAGGCTCTGTATAGCAGGCTCAGGGGTGCAATACTGGCTAACGATCCAAATATGAATGATTTAAGATGGACATCGTTTTCCTGGCACTGCAGGTTCCTGTAGTGCCCCCCTCCCTTTCACCCCCCATCTCATGTTGCTGAATGGGTTAAAGCCACAATTTAGAGTAATTTAGCTTTAAAAAATCCTGTGCGTTTTTAGCAATTGAGATACGTATAATAAGTAAGCATATTCATCTTAACACAGTCTGAATTTATTTTTACAATATTGATAGTGTAGATTGTTCTATCCCTATACCCATAGCCTTTTAAAAATTTTCTTTAATTTGTCTTAAAAAAAGATTTTCCTATATTCCATAAGCACCTCGGTCAGAGGTTGTGATAAAGTAGAATGTTATCCTGAGTTTGAGCTCCAAGGCCACAAATTGAGCTCCAAGGCCCATGAAATAGATCCCAAATGGTTCAAAAGTAATTGCAAGAACATATACCAAGAGAGAACGCACCACAAAAACAAACTATACTTCTACAATCAGGCTTCTCCAGAAGATATTTGCACAGAACATGGTGGCTGGCTGGCCACCTCACAATCAAGAGATTCATAAAACACTTAGAGACTGACATTCTCCCTGTTGATGGAGATAGTATTGTTGTAACAAAGATCAACGCCAAGGACAAAGATGGGAATGTTCAATTTCCTCATCTGGGTTTGTATTGCTTAACACATCCCTTTGGCGGCCCCTGTCTCAACCTTTTAATCCAGCAGAGTGCCATTTTCTTTACTTGGACCATATCATGTTAATGAGTATAACATTTGTTCCCTCTTCAATTTGTTTTCCTATTTAAATTTTTTTTTTTAAAAAAAGGAATCCAGGGAAATTGATAATGGATAGAGCCAAATGTAGATGGGGGGCATGTGTTGTGAATCTGTCATTAAATGTCTTACCCAAACCTTTAAAGGGACAGAATGAAAATATACATAAACAGAGCCATGTTCACGGGAAAGCTGTAGGGCCCTTATGAATCCCATGATGAGCGCATGTCAGTACACATCTCAATAAGAAAAAAACATTGCCTCATACACCCTCGTCTTTGCTAACCTATCTCACATTGTCTGTACTGACGGGGGGTGAGTTGATTTCCATATGGGGGCAATGGACATTTTGGCAGTGATTAGAATATGCACCAGAATCCTCCTAGATGGAACCCGGGGACTATTCTGTACTGATCGACTAATTCTGTACTGCGTGCCGCAGGTCATGCCACTGGCCACTAGGAAGCACTTGCATAGCTGCAGACTAGCACCTATGGGAATTAACATCCGCATGCAAAAACCACAGAGAACCACCCCCATCCATGGAAAAAGCTGGCAGTGCAAGGGCGCATTGCTCGATCACTCCCGCCCTGTACTCGGAGGCGCACTGAAGAAGCCTGGGACACATGGAGAGCCAATATAAAATTAAGGTAAGAGGGGGACTTCATAGTGTGTGTTTTCAAGAATTTGTGTCTGCCTGCTTTAGTCAGTGTGTGTGACTGCTAGGGACAGGGTGTGTGTGTCTGCTAGGGACAGTGTGTGTGTGTGTGTGTGTGTGTGTGTCTGCTAGGGACAGTGTGTGTGTGTCTGCTAGGGACAGTGTGTGTGTGTGTCTGCTAGGGACAGTGTATGTGTGACTGCTTAGGACTGTGTGTGCTTGGGTCAGTGTGCAGGGGAGGGCTGGTAGCCTTAGGCCTGGGGGGGAAATCCAGTCAAGTGGCCCATTGCACCAAGAGGAGAGTAAAAACACCTTTCCCATGTGATTGAAAGGGGGGGGGGGGAGCAGTCACCTAAACAGACACTCAATGACAGGCACACACACACTTGTTGATTTAGCACACACTAAAAACACACATTCACTGACAGGCACATGCACACACAGAAAGACACACTGTTACAGGCATATTGACTCAGACAGACAGACATACTGACACACACACACACACACACACACAGGCATACTGGCTCACACACACACACACAGATAAACTGGCCCACACACACAGAGACATACTTGCAGACACATAGACAGACATACTGACACACACAGACAAACTGGCACACACACAAATACATACTTGCACACACATAGGCAGACATACTGGCACACACACAGACAGACATACTGACACACACACAGAGACATACTCATACACCCAAACTTACACTTTTAAAAGCAGTAGACAGGGGCTGAGTAAGGGGACAGGGTGTGTAGTGGGGGACAGGGGCTGTAGTGGAGGGTATACACTGTAATTGGGGGTTTAGGAAATGTAGGGGGGGATAGGGGCTGAAGTAGGTTGATGGCTACAATTAAGGAAAGGGGCGGAGGAGGGGTGACAGGTGCTGACTAAGGGGACAGGGCTGAGGAGGGGACAGGGGCTGACTAAGGGAACAGGTCTGAGGAGGGGGCAGGGGCTGACTAAGGGGACAGGGCTGAGGGGGGGGGGGCAGAGACTGAGGAGGGGAATAATATAAACTAAAGTGTATTTCCTACCCTCCCCGAGTATTACCTTGGGCCAGGGAGGGATGGGCAGCAGCCAACATGAGCAGCAACCAGCATACAGCAGTCAGTGAGGTCGACCTCCCCTGATGATGTGAATGTTTGAATGTTTGTGTGTTATTAGTTTAAGCAGACTATGATTGTCTATTGTTGTGACTTAGATGATGATCACATCACATTTTATGACCAATTTGTGCAGAAATCCATATCATTCCAAAGGGTTCACATACTTTTTCTTGCAACTGTAGGTGTATGAAACAATTTAACAAGTGATTATACAGGTGAAATAACTCTAATTAATTAATAACATAATCAATCAATAAATAAAAACATAATCATCTCTCCAATCATCATCTCACATATTGGGGATGTCAACAAACACAGGGTAGCTCAGCCAATAGGACATGAATTCAATGATTATTTAATTCAATTATTTAACTATGACCAAGGTATTTCCAATTATTTTAATTAAAAAGGACAAATTGATATAATTAGAAGCACTAGAACAACGCATAGTACTTACATTTTCCGGGTAAAGACACATGAATTCAATCATGTGACCACGTCTGACGTACCAGACGTATTCCATTATGACGGTCACATGACCGGGTTCAATCACATGACCGGGTTCAATCAAGTTACCATAGCGCTTAACAGCGCATGCATGACATAGTACAGATACAACACGCATGCACGTTCTCACGCATGCGCAATGAGGCATGCCCCAGATATAGATGAACTAAGGCACATAGATAATGCGCACGCGTAGCACAACGCAAGTGCACACATATATCTCGGCCAAAGAAAAAAATCTTGAATTTACATTTAACAAAAGTCTCACAAAGACTTTTTTAATTCAAATAATTGGAAATACCTTGGTCATAGTTAAATAATTTAATTAAATAATCATTGGAGAGATGATTATGTTTTTATTTATTGATTGATTATGTTATTAATTTTATTTCACCTGTATAATCACTTGTTAAATTGTTTCATACACCTGTATATTATTGGTGATGTATGTGTTTTAGTAGCTTGACAAAGGCCCTATGGGGTCGAAACGTTGCTTGCTAGTTCTTGGGTCCAATAAAACTGCCTTTTTTGGAATTCGTGCCTGGATTTCTTCTATATTCAAATTTTATATTTGGTCCTTTCTGATACTGGGACTTATCCAGTATAGCACCCAGGATTCCAGCACGAAGGGTTGAGTGCACTTCCACTATATACATATGGCTAAGTGTGTCTGTCTGGATGGGTCAGTGTGTGTGTCTGTTTGGGCCAGTGTGTGTGTGTCACTCTGCATGAGTCAGTGAATGTGTGTGTGCATTGGTCACCAATTGTGATTGTGTGGAGGACCATTGAGTGAGAGTGAGTGTGTGAGGGTGTGTATGTATTAGTGATTGCATTTCTTAAAAGAAAAGAAAAAACATTTAAATGAACACTATAGTGTTAGGCAGGGGCATACCTAGAGCATTTGGCACCCGGGGCGGATCCTCCTTATGGCACCCCCCCCTCGCCAAAATGTAAAAAAACACCGAATTTTTTTTACAATGAATGTAGCACTGAGCAGTGTTTGTGCATCTAAATGTAAGCATGGGGTTTTGTATGGAAAATGTGTGAGTGAATGTAGGGGTGTGTAGTGTTGGCGTTTGAATGCAGGCATGCATTTGAGTGTAGTGTTGGCAGTATAGGGCAGTGGTGTGGTTATATCAAAAACATGGTGATGTTTTAAAGGTGTGTTTGTTTGAATGCAGTGGTGTGCTTGTGTGTAGTGTTGGCAAAATGCTAAGATGTATACACATACACAAATATATACACACAATCAGACAACACATTTGCATAGAATTCATACTAGCCACCCAGATTTCCTGTTCTGTGCTGGCTGACACCTCTAAACTTCGATCTTTGTTTAGCAGATAACTCCTCTTTTTTTATATATTTTATATCCCTATGTGAGATTGCCATATTTAGATCTAAAGAGCACCCTAATTTGGCATATTTAAATATGGAAATCTCACATAAGAGCATTAATTTAGGGAATTATCTACTAAACTGCTAAAAGATCAAAATTTAAAAGCCTTTTACTTCATTTTAATCTTTCGGTTGTTTAGTAGATAACTCCCGTATTTGTTATCCTTATGTGGGATTGACATATTTAAGGACACCAAATAAGGGAGCCATCTACTAAACACATACTACACATTTATATACACACAGACTTGTACATCTGTGGTTGTGTGTGTATATAAATACACACACAATCCCAGACATACACCTAATCACAGACACACACATTTAGTAATTAAGATATCCACCCAGCTTCCCTACCTTGCTCTTGGATCTTCCCCATGGTGATTAACGGTTGCTGCTGGGCGCTCTTCCTGCACAGCTCACTTGTGCTCCCAGTAGTGATGACGATGCCATCTTATCCCAGCTGCCGGTTCACTGCAGGGCGCGCACTAACCTCACTGCCTCCCAGAATATACCTGTCCTTGTCCCTTGTGTAAAAAAATGTGTTTGTGACAGCGTATGTATGTGCATTGTGTGTGACTGCATATGTAATTCGTGAATGTGAGCCTGTGTGTAATGTGTCTATGTGACAGTAGGGAACAGTTGTATGTGCCTGGGTGGGTCGGAGTAGATTGGGGTCTTGGACTTCGTGTGTGATATTGCATGGGGGAATAGGGCAGGGAGGGTGAGGGTATAATGGCACGGAGGGTGGGGGATATAGGGCAGGGGGTGGGGTTATAATGACAGGCGGGTTATAGGGTGGGGGGGTATAGTAGTACCTTACTATTTAGGAGGGTGCAGGGTCTGTTTCACCATTTGGTGGCTGCTCTGGGGTTATAATGGCAGTGAGGTGGGGTATAGGGCAGGAGGGGTGGGGGTAAAGGGGTGGGAGTATAATGGCAGGGGGGGTATAGGGCAGGGGGTGTTATAATGGCAGGGAGGTGGGGGTATAGGGCAGGGGGGATTATAATGGCGGGGGGGATTATAATGGCAGGGAGGGTGGGGGTATAATGGCCGTGGGGGGTTATAATGGCAGTGAGGTGGGAGTATAGGGCAGGGGGTGTGGGGGTAAAGGGGTGGGAGTATAATGGCAGGGGGGGTATAGGGCAGGGGGTGTTATAATGGCAGGGAGGTGGGGGTATAGGGCAGGGGGGATTATAATGGCGGGGGGGATTATAATGGCAGGGAGGGTGGGGGTATAATGGCCGTGGGGGGTGGGGTATAGGACAGGGAGGGTGGTGGTATAATGGCAGGGGGGGGTTATAATGGAAGGGTGGTTTAATGGCAGGGAGGGTGGGGGTATAATGGCAGTGGGGGAGTGGGGTACAGGGCAGGGAGGGTGGTGGTATAATGGCAGGGGGGTACAGGGCAGGAGGGGTGATATAATGGCAGGGGGTATAGGGCAGGGGGGTGATATAATGGCAGGGGGTATAGGGCAGGGGGGTGATATAATGGCAGGGGGTACATGGCAGGGAGGGGGTTATAATGGCAGGGGGGTATAGGGCAGGGGTGGTGGTGATATAATGGCAGGGAGGGTATAGGGGGGGTGGTGATATAATGGCGGGGGGGGTGGGGTACAGGGCAGGGAGGGGGTATAAAAGTTACTTACCATTTGGCATTTTGGAGGGTGCATGGGCAGCAGCTCCTTCCCAGGCAGGCAGCAGGTGCAGGGGATCTGTACAGAGTGACCGCGGGGGAGCAACCTGGCTCTGCGCCCCCTGCTGGTACACTCCGAAATAGCCTCCCTGCAGCTCAGTGTGAGTCAGAACACAGGCTGGGAATCCCCTCCTTGTGCTCTGACTCACAAACTGAGCGCCGGTCTGCCGGAGCTGCGGGAGAGCAGGAGGTACAGAGCCTGGCACCCCCCTGCTGAGTGGCACCCGGGGCGGACCGCACCCCCCGCCCCCCCCCTTAGTACGCCACTGGTGTTAGGAATATAAACGTGTATACCAAATACTATAGTGTATCTGTCCCTACTTAGATTCAAGCAGCCCACCATAAAATGATAAAAAAAAAGGGAGGGTGGATTTACTTTTATTTACATTTTTCAAGCACCAATAATCCCTCTGCACTTCTTGCCTCCTTACCTCACTTAATGTCCCTGATGGGACAACACTGGTCCAATCCAATGTTCCTCATACCAGGAGCATTGGGGACCTAATGCGCATAAGCGGCAAACTCGATGCACTTCCAACAGCGGTGGTGCCTCTAGTGGCTGTCAGTGTGACAACTACTAGAGGCGTGTTTAACCCTTTAAGGTAAGGCAATGCTTTATCTTGCGGGATTAAACCAACAGGACCACTGTGGAATAAATGGGGCGGCAGAAATCCTTGCACGACCCTGCCCCTGGTACTTAAACTTCATTCAGCTTTAAACAGTTTTTAATGTTTTTATGTTTTAATGCTACATGAGAGTCCCCGGCAGTCCATTCCTGTGTGTTGCTTTGGCTAATGAGGAAGTATTAGGTTGTACAGCAATGGGCAGTTATGGTTGGCAGAGAGTGTCAGCTGACTGTTTTTACCCTTTTAGAGCTCAAACTGATATTATGAAGGTTATGACTACAAGGAAGTAAGTAATCTCTACTGTTTCCACACGTTCAGAAGGGGCCGGACTGTGGGTGGCCAGGGACCCTTATTTAGTGTTAACCTGCACAAAAGTGGTTTAACACTGAATGGAGGGACAGTGCCAGGGGACTCATAGTTACATAGTTACATTGCTGAAAAGAGACTTGCGTCCATCAAGTTCAGCCTTCCTCACATATGTTTTTGCTCAAAGAGATTAAATGGTTATAATGGCTACAGTGTCCCTCTAAGGAGGTAGGTCTATGGGTCCAGAGAAGGGTATTACCGTTAAGGTCACAATTAAGTCTTGGATCTGGACACAAAAGTGTTGTAGGCATGGGCAACCCCCCAAAACATGTAAAAAGGATCTTGTGTTTTTGCTACAGCTCTAGCATATGGTATTTATAACTGGATATATATGCTGGGGGGAGACAGACAGACACAGAGGGGCTGGGGGGACACAAACAGGCACAGAGGGGCTGAGGCACACACATAGACACAGAGTGGCTAAAGGGGAGACAAACAGACACAGACTGGCTTGGGGACACACAAACAGGCAGAGGGGCTGGGGGAGACAAACAGGTGCAAAGGGGCTGTGGGAGACAAACAGACACAGAGGGGTTAGGGGACATACAAAAAGGCACAGAGGGACTGGGGGAGACAGACAGAGAGGGGATGGGGAGATAAACAGGCACAGTGGGTCTGAGGGGAAACAATCTGGCACAGAGGGGTGGGGGGAGACAAACAGGCACAGGGGCTGGGACACACACAAACAGAGCAGAGAGGGTGGGGAGTGACAAACAGACACATAAGGGCTGGGGTAGACAGAAATAGAGGAGCTGGGGGAAGACAAACCAACACAAAGGGGCTGGAGAAGAACAAATAGATACTGAGGTTTTTGGGGAAGACAAACGGACACACAGGGGTTGGGGAAGAGGCATAAGAGACAGACAAGGGCTGAGGAAAACACCCCGAGGGACTGGGGAGACACAAAGAAACACAGAGGGGATGTGGGATAAAAATACAAGGTGCTGGGGAAAAGAGACACACAGAGGTGCTGAGAAGGGAAGAAAGAGACACACTAAAGAGGCTGGCTGGAGAAAAAGATATACAGAGGGGCTGGTGGGACAAAGACACAGACAGGTTGTAGAAGGGTCAAAATTGACAGAGAGGGGCTAGGAAGTGACAAAGGGGACACAGGGGCTGACGGTATAATCCAAGAGTGGCCAGGGGAATGGGGAGACAAATAGAAACAAAGGGGCTGGGGAGAAGAAAGGGACGAGGGGTTGGGTAAGGGACAGAAGAGACAGACAGGGGCTGAGCATAGGCGTGCGCACGGGGTGTGCCGGGTGTGCCTGGGCACACCCTAATCCCCGCGGCCTGCGATATGTGCCTCCATGGGCTGGTATTTGATCTCCCTCACCGACCCACAGGTAGAGAGGGAGGCAGGAGAGGACGCGGGGAGCTCTAGCCAGCAGCTCCGTCTGGTTCCTCTCTCTAGGTTGGGGCGTTGCCGTGGCAACGGTCAGATCTCACAAGAGTGAACTCCAGCCCCGCAGGTTAGAGTTCACTCACCACTGGACCACCAGGGATGGCAGCAGCACGGTCCTCCTCCCTACATAAGGTAAGAAGGAAGGGGAGAAAGAGACACAGGGGCTAAGGGGGGCAAGGAGACAGAGAGGGACTTGGAAAGGGGCTTGGAAAAAGGCCTGGGGGGAAACAAAGAGACACAGAGGGGAAGATATTTTAAAATAATGATAAGTACGATAAACTGATTGCCGTAATACGTCCCATTACCAGTAAGAAAACCTGAAAAAATATATTCAAACTTGTTATTCTTAGCAAAGTAATTTTTATGATATGGTTTATTTGCAAAATAGTTAAATCATTAATTATACCTTTACTTGGAAATCGAGGCTCTGAAAACCTATCTGTGGCCCAAAGAAGTTTGCGTTTTTTAATTTTGGCCCCTACCAACTGCAAAGTTGTGCAGGTCTGATCTAGACTTTCTGGAAAACAACTTGACAATGGTTTTAATTGTTGTTTTTTTACCAAGACCAAATTATTATTATTATTACTGGCATTTATGAAGCGCCAACATATTCCACAGCGCTGTACCATTGGAAAAAAGACAAATGCAATAAGAACAGACTGATACAACAGGTAGAGGACCATGCCCGTAAGCTTACAAATAAATATATTGATTTTAGATTGTAATAGTTTTAAATCTAAAATAGAATCCAATAAGCTTGACCATAGGTCAGTGTTCCCGTTTTTGATCAATGTGGTCTTACACCGAAGTTATGGAGGTAGAGTTCCATGCCACGATCAGGGACTGGATTGCAAGAGTAGAGAAGATTCTATAGAGGAACTTATTGCTTCATCCAGAGATAGGTTACAAAAATACAAGGCAGCCTGGTTCCATTGGACACACTAAGGCTCATCAGAGGAACACCGCTCTGAACCACACACCAGCTGTGAGTAATCCAAGGAGATTGAACGACTAAAAAGAAAGGGCAGAACAGGCAGACATTTAAAACTGGAATCGGGCAACTAGTGAACCTACCAATTGAAAAAGCCACTATTTCAGGCGAAACGCGTCTTGGGAGACAGGAGAACATTACTTTTTATTTTGCCCATAATTATTTATATTTTTGTACATTATTGTTTTTAAAATAATCTTTAAAGAGGGGGGCGTGGCTAGCGGCCGACCGGGAAAGGCGCATGGAGTAAGAGCTCCCAGGCCGACGGACCTGAGAGCTACAGACAGCCGGTATAGACAAACCAATCCCGACCCTGCAGAGCTCCATCAGGCATCAAGCGCTCACATGGCGCCCTCCAAGCAGCTGAAAATCACGGATCAGGTCCGCCATAAAAGACCGCCTCCGCTCCAGCCAAGATGGTGACGGCAGCATGGCGACTGCCTCTAGCGCCGAAGATTAGCCAGGCACAAGAGATCCCACAGGCCGTTACACAGACAACCCGGTGAGTGAGAGAAGCCTCTACAACATGCTACAAGAGCTTAGGGCTACCTTGCATGCAGACTTCCAACAAATGATGGCAGACTTCAAACAGGACCTGTCTGAGCTGGTAGACAGAACTGACAAAAAACACGTTCTCGAGGAACCAGAGGATGGATTGCGCCTTCTGAGAGAATGGGGGCTTTTACAGTCGACGGACCAGCCAGCGCAAGATCCGAAACCGCAGAGGAGACTCACAACTGAATGGCACATGGATCGCCAAGACGGGACAAATGAACTCTCCCTCCACAACCCTCCGCCCCACTAAAACAAACTGACCACAGGCCTAAACGGAAAGAACTTGGACGCTGAAGCCGACCATAACGTTGCGTAATGTATATGGCACCAAACTGTATCTGCACTTGTACCTTTCTCACTGGGTCTTATAGCAGATGGGATGGAGGGCACATAAAGGGCACAAAAAAAATAAAAAAATAAAAAAAAATAAACATAACTACTTAACTGAGAGGGTGGGATGCTCTCACATAAAAGTAACGTATATAAGGCTGTCTGTATAATGTAAGCTTTGTAATATCTAATAAAAAAAAAAGGGTCCCGGTTAAGGCCAAACCACGCAGGTTAACTTTAATTCCCCAGTTGGGCTTGCCTCCCAAACATTAGGCTGGGCGGTCACCCCAACAACAATGATTACCCTACCTACTAGGGAACTGTTGTATATACTTTGTTTGTTTTCTATGTTTATGTTTATTCTGTTATCTGGGATTACTGTATTGAACTATGCTCCACAGGGCCACACTATTCATCAAGAGGGAACACCATTAGACACAGAGGGGGGAGGGAGACCCCAAAGCACCAACACACTATCGCAGGAAGCCTATACACACCTAATGCCACAGAAACCCCCACGAGGGACTTCCATTATAGCGGATACTCACAAATTCTAACCATGGGGACACCCAACACTATGATCCTTTTTTCCCTGAATGTGAAAGGCCTTAATAGCCCCCATAAACGGAGGTTGGCAGCACGAGACATCCAAACTTCTGGGGCGGCCATAGCTTGTCTGCAAGAGACACACTTCTACAGCCGCAACCCCCCGAGATTTGCAGTCCGACACTACTCCCAAGCATATCAAGCACACTCCCCAACAAAATCAAAAGGGGGTTCCATATACTTTCACGATGACTGGGCATTCACACCATGCCAACAACATACGGGACGAGATGGCCGGCTACTCATTTTAGTAGGCACATTAAATGGCATACTGATAACGGTTGCTTCCCTATACGCCCCCAACGAGGACCAAACGGCCTTTCTCACAAAGGCACTAAAGAAGGTAGAAAAATACAAGCAGGGACATGTCATTCTATGTGGAGACTTCAATTGCACCCCAGATCCCCACCTAGACATTCAACGCACACAGAACAAAGGACCAAAAAGGGCATCAATAGCACTGGGGCGACACCTCAGTCGATTACTATTTGAACATGACCTATACGACTCATGACGCTGTCTTTACCCAGGAACCAAAGATTACACGTATTACTCCCTGGTGCACATGACACACTCTATAATTAATCTATGCATCACGGACAAAACCACACTAACACACGTCATGACGGTCGCGATCGGCCCTATCACATGGTCCGACCACGCGCTGCTTATGGTGACCCTCCGGGTCCCGTACCCGACCCGTGGCACGGGATCCTGGCGCCTCAATGAGGCTCTCCTGGACCGCCCCAACACCTACTCCACCGTCCTAACCCATCTAACTGATTTTTTCTCACAACACGAAGCCTGCACCACACCCGTCACAACTCAATGGTTAGCACACAAGGCAGTTATGCGAGGCGTTCTGATACAGGCGGGAGCCACCATAAAAAAACAACACAACAATACCAAAGCTGAACTGACAAGACATAACTAATGAGTAGAATTAATCCCAGGACGTGGTCCTGCACATACAATATGTTGTAATATAGTGAAATGTGGAGATTTGTAATGGCACGGACATATGTACTAGATATTATATGCGTAAATGCAAGACCTGCAATATGTGTTGTCCCAATTAATAGACGTTGTTAACGCAAACTACCATGCAATGTATAATGATAAAGAATCACCAGAAAAAGGGTGTGCTCCCTTTCTGATAAAAATGGAAGGTTATATAGTGGTCCCACAAAGAGGCAAGTAACTTATCAGATCCCAGTAAATTAACCCACACCTAAGGTTAAAAATATTATAAACAGATATAAATAGCAAAAAGAAAGAAAGAATCAAATTGCTGGTACCAGGAGATAGTTACTGTCACTTATTGTACTTGAAGGGGAGATATAATCTCACTAAACTCGGTGAAATGGCAATATAAACAAGCAGAAAGGGGTTGATCGACTAAACAATGTTATATCTTGAAAACAATACAAATATAAAACCTTAGAAATATAAAAGGAAGCAATGATAGTATTAGTCCTTAGTATTTGATGAACGAGCAAGGTAATCCAAATAAGTCTATATTGAGTCTATTAATCTGTATGCTCCTATTAAGATACGGCTGAAAACCCTTCTATTGTGACAGCAGGAAAAACTAGCCGATTGGAGGAACAATATTACTATAGTAACACACTTAAATCATATGCAACAGTGTGATACACATAAAGAAATTATATAATACAATGTATGAAGAAAATGTAGAGATGTGTGGAAAATTTCTCTACAAAAAGATCAAAATATTGTAATCGAAGGTATTTTCTATCCAGCTCCAGTAGTTAGTCTTAATGTTGTAAAATACAAAAAAGATCGTCTTCCATATAAAATACTATTTATTCAAAGTAAAAATAAAATCAAAGTTAAAATAACAATTTCTTCACTGATGGTTACAAAGAATAGGAACCTTATCCGGAGTTTGTGCCACCTTCAGTTCTGATCCTCTGCCGTTGCTGACTGACAAAAGCCGGCTTGCAGTCAGCTGCAGAGTCCTGTGTGTTTCCGAACCATGTAATGTATACTGCTACTGTATATGTATCAGTGTGTTTCCGAACCATGTAATGTATACTGCTACTGTATATGTATCACAATGTGGAACCCCCCCTTTTCCTTGTTTCTTATAAAACACAATAAACACAAATATGTTAAAAAAAAATAATAATCTTTAAAGTTAATAAAAGGTATTATATATTTTACTTCCTCTTGTTTTTTCATCTGATATCCGGGTTCCAGATAGGGGAGTGTCACCCCCAAAGTGACACAGGCCTTTCTAACTTGGAGCCAGTTGCCAAAAGGCTCCTAATAACATGAGCACTACATTTAGTCATTTACTGTTTGACAAATAAAAAAATTGCTACACCTAGAAGGCTCTTTTTCTACTCTCATTGACATGTATCACATTGGGAGCTGCTGACAGAGTATTCCCTGAAGAAAGGTTGTTGCATGCCACCTTAAAGGCACAAGAGGCCATAGAGTTTAGAGCCTATACCCTGAAAAGGCTCTGCATATTGTGAGTTCATTTTCACTCACTAAGCGTGTGTTCTAAAAATTCACTAATATACTACACCATCACCGTCTTTCTCTCTTTTGTGTTTATTTACATGTATCCATCAATTGTTACAATTTTGAGGGTAAGTCCCTACATTCACATTTAATCTCTGCACTCACACTTTATATATGAGGTAGGGGTGTGTCACCTAAATATAAGGTGCATATTTGATATACGGTACATTTCATGGTTCCGTTGGATACAATGGTTGTCCTCGAGCAGGGGCGGACTGACCGGTCGGGCACTTCGGACATGGTCCGAGGGCCCGGCCGGGAGGGGGGCCCGCCGCCAAGGTCGCCATCAGGGGGCCCCGCGGCAGGACCAGATTGGCCCACCGGGGTCGCGGCATCAGGGTGCCACCGGGTGGCTGGTCCGGTGGCAGACACTCTGAGGGGGCCGGCCGCGTTATATGCTGGAGCCGCCGGGCGGTCCAGCGGCATTCCTGTTCTGGCTGTCACTGACGCTGAGGACGGGAGAAGCATGTGTCTCTCTCACTCATGCTCCTTTGCGGTTCCCACAATTCCCAGCACAGCATCCTGTGCTGGGAATTGTGGGAACCGCAAAGGAGCATGAGTGAGAGAGACACATGCTCCTCCCTCCTCCCGTCCTCAGCGTCAGTGACAGCCAGAACAGGAATGCTGCTGGACCGCCCGGCGGCTCCAGCATATAACGCGGCCGGCCCCCTCAGACTTCTGGTAAATGGAGGGGTAGGATAAAACGGGGGGGGGGGGGGGGATAAAACAGGGGGAGAGGGGCAATAAAACATGGGGAGGGGGGCAATAAAGAGGGGGATAAAACAGGGGGAGGGGGCAATAAAACAGGGGGAGGGGGGAATAAAACAGGGGGGGATAAAATAGGGGGAGGAGGGGGCAATAAAACTGGGGGGAGAGGGGGGAATAAAACAGGGGGAATGGATATGGGGGGAATAAAATGGGAGGGTGCAATAAAACGGGGAGGGGGCAATAAAAAGGGGGGGGGGATAAAACGGGGGGAATAAAACAGGGGGAGGGGGCAATAAAACGGGGGGGGCAATAAACCAGTGGGGATAAAAAAGTGGGAGGGGGGAATAAAACGGGGGGAGAGGGGGAATAAAACAGAGAGGGGGAATAAAACAGGAGGGGGAATAAAACAGGAGGGGGAATAAAACAGAAGGGGGAATAGATGGGGGGATAAAACAGGGGAAGGGGGCAATGAAACAGGGGGAGGGGGAATAAAACAGAGCGGGGGAATTGATAGGGGGAATAAAACAGAGAGGGGGAATAGATGGGGGGAATAAAACAGAGGGGGAATAGATAGGGGGGAATTAAACACAGAGGGGGAATAGATAGGGGGGAATTAAACACAGAGGGGGAATAGATAGGGGGGGATTAAACAGAGAGGGGGAATAGATAGGGGGGAATAAAACAGAGAGGGGTAATAGATAGGGGGGAATAAAACAGAGAGGGGGAATAGATGGGGGGGATAAAACAGAGAGGGGGAATAAAACAGGGGGAATAGATAGGGGGGAATAAAACAGAGGGGGAATAGATAGAGGCAGGAGAAGAGGGGAGAAACAGACAGTGGGAGAATAGAGAGAGAAGCAGGGGGAGGAGGGAGAAAGAGGAAGAGAGGGGGAGAGAGAGAGAGAGAGACAGACGGGGAAGAAGGAGACACAGGGGGAGAAAGAGGGGGAATAGAGAGATGGTGGAGGGGGGAGAAAGCGACAGAGAGGAAGAGAGATGTGGGGGAGAAAGAGACACAGGGGAAGAGAGAGACACAGGGAGAAAGGAGAAAGACACACAAGGGGAGGGGGAGAAAGAGGTAGAGGGATAAGAGAGACTGGGAAGGAGAGGGGAGACATGGACACAGAGGAGCAGTGAGGGGGAGAAAGAAACATACAGAGGGACTGGGGGGAGACAAAAAGGCACACAGTGGGACTGTATATATAACTGGTGGATCCAGGGGGCAACGGCGCAATTGCCCCTCCCCTGCTGGCCGATCTCTCTCCCCGGTCCGCAGGCACCGCGCGGGCAGCCAGCAGGGGAGGGAGGAAGATAGGACCCGGGAGCTCAGCCTGCAGCTCCTCTGGGTCTTTCTTGCGCGAGCATAGAGCGTTGCCGCGCTCTGGCTCTCGCGAGAGTTAACTCTAGCCCTGGAGCTATGGGCTAGAGTTCACTCTCAACACTGTGACCACCAGGGATTCCTGGTGGTCACAGTGGTGAGAGTGAACTCAAGCCCCATAAACACACTGCCCCCACACACACACCATACACATTTACACACATTGCCTCACACACTCACATACACTGCCCACCCATACACACACAGCCCCCCATACTAACATTGCCACACACATACACAGCCCCCTCATACAGACATTGCACCACACACCCTACACATTCACACCCTACACCCCCCACACTCACACACTGAACCTTTCACACTGCACCCCGCACACATTGCACCACTGCTCCTATACCCTACTACAGCCCCATATCACAGCAGACCCCATGTAAGTTGTCAAACTGTTCTTAAGCGGTTTGACTACTTACTCTGGGAGGGGGTCCCGGCCCTCCTGGCACCAGAGCAGTAGTGGTTATTGTGCATGGATTATTTCTTTAAATAATCTACAAGTGCCCCAGTAGCCAGCCAGCCAGCCTACAGGCTGGCCAGTAGCCAGCCAGTCATCCCATTGGCCAGCCAGGCCAGCAGACAGGCACAGGCCAGTAGCCAGCCCACAGGCCTACAGCAAGCCACAGGCTTACAGCCAGCAAGCCCACAGCCTGCCAGTCGTAGCCAGCAAGCCACAGCCTGTCAGCCCCAGCCAGCAAGCCCACAGCCTGCCATCAGTAGCCAGCAAGCCACAGCCTTCTAGCAAGCCCACAGACTGCCAGCCAGCAACAGTAATTAAGGTAAGAGGAGCCAACTTGGCCTAGGTATCAGCAAGCTATGTTGTGTTGCTATATTGTGAATAGGAACCAGAGTGTTGGAGAGACACCCCTGCAGGCCCCATTATACTCCATTGTAGTCTCTAATGGGGCCTGGAGGAGATTCTTTCTAACACACTCTCTAAAGGACACTGCGATAGCCTCTGCTAGAATGACCCCCCCTCCATGGCCCAGTAGCTGTCAATTGTAATCTCTACTGGGGCCTGGAGGCTACTGTTTCCAGTAGAGGCTATCTAATGGACGCTGAGATGGCCTCTGCTAGAAAGACCCCATTCCATGGCCCATTAGCCCTCAATTGTAGTCTCTACTAGGGGCCTCGAAGGTATAATTGCACTTTTGTTCCTTGTGCCGAAAGATTGTGTAGGGTGTGGCTGGAGGCGGGACAAGGGTGGCGCTTGCTGTGGAGCATGGGTGGGGCCTGTAAGGGGGCCCTTGATTTATTTTGCCCGGGGGCCCTGAGGGTTCTCAGTCCACCCCTGTCCTCGAGGGTAAGCCAGACACAAGTAGTTCATTGTGGGACAATGTTAAGAACATTTAAAAAAATAAACGATACTGGTGTTAATTCGAACACTGAAAAAAAATCTAAATAAATAAATCTAAAATAGAGAGGGAAATAGGTAGAGTTTGGAAAAAATAAATTAATCAACATATTCCTTTCGATTGAGGTTATTCTGCCTAACCAGGAGACCCTGATTCTTGGTTTTTATTTGTCGTTTTTTTATTTTCATAGATATCTCTTCCGGTGTTCATATGGTCGGTGTTTGCAATGGAGCACAGGTCTACTTAGTTCTCTGTTCAAGTACCTGCCAACACTGGGAGGTATGAGGCCAGGAAGAGAAAGCAGGGCAGCTGATGTAGGACTGGGAACGTGTCAGTGACGCTGGACATCAGTCACCGTTAACACTTGTGGACATAAATGGGGCATGTCATTCTTGCAAGAACGGATGTCAAGATGAAAGGCAGTCTTGCAGGACAGCAACCCACTGCTGATCAGCAAACGGAACACTGTCACGGTGCTTATTCAGATAATAGCTTTGCCACCTCTTGAATATTTTTCTGTGGACACATCTGCACACACAGACTTGTTATGGCTTTACTGTTTCTCTATATAGCAAGGATACATTAAGCCAGTGACTCTGCTTCACGTAGAGATCTATAAATTAATTAAGCAGTTATGCTATGTTACCCTTATTTTTGGTATTAGCACAAAGTACTTTATTCCAAAGAATAACAAACTAATACTGGGGAGGCTTTCCTCTACTTTGTCTTTTGTTTTTCAATTTCCATTCAATTATTATTAATGTCAGATTTGTGTCTCTACTTTTCCTATGTTCTGATTTGAAACTGAAACAGCTGCTCTTTGAAGGCATGCCTGGTCGTTCCAAATAACTGTCTGGGATTTCATAGAATTACTCCCTTTTTGTTTATTTTCTACATGATTTGTTGTTCTCGTGTATGGACTTTAGGTTCAGTGACTGATGAGCTGATACAAAGATGCAGGGAGGGACATACCCTTGCGAAAACACCACTACCCAACAAGTCCTTGATTGGGGAGAGACTCCTGGGGTTGGCTGTTAACACAAGCAGCAATAAAGAGCAAAATAAACAATTCTAAAGAGTTTAGGATCCATGAAGACTCTGAAACATCAAGGCCGAATGTGGCAAATGAGGAATAGGTATGGTGCAATGGTCAGGGCATGCTACAAAGGATGGTAAATATAAGCCAGGAGTAAGGTAACCAGAGACCCAGTGCAGGAATAAAAGAAGTAGAGGAGTCTGGGCAGGACGTCAGAAAAGGCAGTTGTTCGCATGGACCAAAACCGCAAAGAGACTTCAGGGGGAATAAGCTGCGAATGCCCTGGAACTATTTTCAGCATGAAAAATAGTCCCTCAGTGGCACTTAGCCGCGATTCTATGGAACTGTTTTTAGCAGGAAGACTTTGCAGTTCCCGGTCAGTCCCCAGCGGCACTTAGCCGCGATTCTATGGAACTGTTTTGGGCAGAGAACCATGCGTGCAGCCGACCAAAACTATGACTTCCAGGAAATTCCTAAACCCCTGAACCGATCTGGGTGGTTTTTGGATATGTTGTTCACCCAGATCGGGGCTATCAGGGGATATTGCGGGTTTTGTATGTTTTAAAGGTATTTTGGGGATTTTATAAAAATGTGTGTTTTTGTGTCTGGAGATAATTGAGTTAATACAGTACTTGACTCAATTATCTCCCAGATACAGAGGAGCGATTAATCTATTATGTATGGGAGTGTCCTGGATCTGAGAACCAATTTGATTGTGTAATTGTTACTACTGTGGTTTACTCTCAGGTCCAGGGGGAGTGCCTCTTGCATGGGGACTGTCATAAAAGGGCCAAGTGTGGTCCCATTAAAATCAGTTCACTTCACCCTCAACACGCAGCCTCGTCTCGTGATTGTAGGGAACAGCTGTACCTGCTTCGGATTGCTACACTGGCTATAACAACTAGCTCTTATAAGAGCTACAAAGCTATACCTGCTAGACTCTCTGGAGTAGGAGAGGTCCACCCACTGGAAGCTGGATCCTGGGCTTGGGTCCATGGTGGATGGAGGACAGCGAGACCCCAGCCAAGCTACGGCGGCTAAGGGGCTACGGTGCTTATGGTGTCCACTCGGTGCTTATAGTACGCCAGGCTACTAGGAAGCAGCGATTGACGGAGGCACCCAGTAGGGGTACCAGGCGGTCTGTCATAAAGACATACGGCAATATAGTTTGGACAATGAATAGAGTGCTTGTTTTGTGGAAAACGCGGCAATGTATCAAAAATAGTGTTAGACAGTTGAACACCATCTTTTTAAAAGTGGACTATTGCACTCACAAAATGCCCACATAAGATAAACCACTGATTGATTTGGATGCCCCTGGCGGGCAAAACGCGTAAGGCTTTTTATTATTTCAATCATTTTAATTGTTTATCTTATGTGAGAATTTCTTCTGTCTGGTGAACTGGAATACAAAGGAGGTGACTCTCTTTTCAGTGGATCATGGACATTATTGTTTTTTTTTTGTGCCTTTTCTTTTCTGATACTTAATTTTGAAATTGGAAGGACATGAAATTCCAGATGCAGCAAGTGTTTTGTTGTGCCTACTAGCAGGGCCGGTGCAAGGATTTTTGCCGCCCTAGGCAAAAGAAAGATTTGCCCCCCCCCCCTCTCCCCAGTGACATCACAATGCCCTACCCATATGATCTGCCATATGAACGCCAGTGCTGCACACATTGTGTGTTTTCATTAAAAAGCCTGCAGGGACAAACTATAGACACCAGAACCACTTCATTAAGCTGCAGTGGTTCTGGGGACTAAAGTGTCCCTTTAATGTGAGGTAAATTAGAGATTAGTATCACTAATAATATACTAGATTGCCTACTTACAACCAGATGAGGATGGTGATGGGTTCTGGCTGCAGTCTGGCTCCACTGGTCTGGTGTAGAACAGGATCTCTGGAGGCTGTTTGTAACTGTGGTCAGAAAATTCAATGTTCTGGGAGAACGGGAAGCAGCTCCATTTTTTGGGGCCCCTTACACAGCTCAAGGTCTGGGCCCCAGGACCTGACGGTGAGTATGCCCATAAGGTCCACCCATAAGTCCACCTATATGTTCGCTCACAAGAAGTGTAGTGTGTAGGGGATGTGTTATGGTAGAGGATCTAATGTGTGTGCTTATGGAATGTAGTGTATAGGGATAACAGTTTTTGTAGGTGATACAGTGTGTTTGTGTGTAGTGGAAGCAGTGTGTTTTTGTGTAAGTGATAGAAAGCAGTGTGTGTTTGTGTGTAAGGGATGTATTGTGTGTTTCTCGTTGTGTGTAAGGGATGCATTGTGTGAATCTGTGTTTGTGTGCATAAGGGATGCAAAATGTGTTTCTGTGTATGTAAGGGATGCAGTGTGTGTTTCTGTGTATGTGTGCAAAGGATGCATTGTCTTTATGTGTAAGGGTTGCATTGTGTGTGTGTGTAATGGATGCATTGTGTGTTTCTCTGTGTGTAAGGGAAGCATGTTGTGTTTCTGTGTATGTAGGGATGCATTGTGTGTTTCTGAGTATGTATAGGGATGCATTGTGTGTGTGTGTGTGTGCGTAGTGTGAAAGATCTCCCTGTCCTGTCCCCTGTCCTACAGAGCTCTCCCTCCTGCCCCTTAGTGGTCTCTCCACCCCTCCCCTGTCCCTTAGTGGTCTCTACTCTCCTCTCCCCCACCTCCCTTAGTGGTCTCCTTTTCTCCCCTACTTTCCATTAGTGGTCTCTCGTCTCCCCCTTAGTGATCTCTGCTCTCCTCTGCCCCCCCCTTTCCATTAGTGGTCTCCCCCACACCCTAAGTAGTCTCTTCTCACGGCCCCTTTCCATTAGTGGTCTCTACTCTCCCCCCAAACCCCCTAGTGGTCTATCCTCCACACACCCCATCCCTCCCTCAGTGTTCTCTGCTCTCCCCCACCCTCCCTTAGCGGTCTCTCCTCACCCCCTCCCCTAGTGGTCTCTCCACCACCCCCTCCCTCCTTTAGTGGTCTTTCCCTCCCTCATGTTCTCCTCAACCCCCCTCCCTGTGTTCTCATCCCCCCCGTTCTCCTCACCGTCTCCTTTTCTTCCCCCCGTGTTCTCCTCTTCTCCCGCCTGTAATCTTCTCTTCTTCTCCCCCTCCCTGTAATCTTCTCTTCTTCTCCCCCCTCCCTCCCTGTAATCTCTTCTTCTTCTCCCCCTCTCCCTCCCTGTAATCTCTTCTTCTCCCCCCCTCCCTCCCTGTAATCTCTTCTTCTCCCCCCTCCCTCCCTGTAATCTCTTCTTCTCCCCCCTCCCTCCCTGTAATCTCTTCTTCTCCCCCTGTAATCTTATCTTCTCCCCCCTCCCAGTAATGTCTTCTTCTCCTCCCCTGTAATCGTCTGTTATTCTCCCCCCTCCCTCCCTGTAATATTCTCTTCTTCTCCCCCTCCCTCCCATCTCCTCTTCTCCCCCTCCCTGTAATCTTCTCTGTTTCTCCCCCCTCACTCCCTGTAATCTCTTCCTTTCCCCCCTCCCTGTAATCTTCTCTGTTTCTCCCCCTCCCTGTAATCTTCTCTTCTTCTCCCCCCTCCCTCCCTGTAATCTCTTCTTCTCCCCCCCGTAATCTTCTCTTCTTCTTTCCCCCCCTCTCTCCCGTAATCTTCTCTGTTTCTCCCCCCTCCCTGTAATCTTCTCTTCTTCTCCCCCCTCCCTCCCTGTAATCTCTTCTTCTCCCCCCCGTAATCTTCTCTTCTTCTTTCCCCCCCTCTCTCCCGTAATCTTCTCTGTTTCTCCCCCCTCCCTGTAATCTTCTCTGTTTCTCCTCCCTCCCTCCCTGTAATCTCTTCTTCTCCCCCCTCCCTGTAATCTCTTCTTCTTCCCCCCTGTAATCTCTTCTTCTCCCCCCTCCCTCCCTGTAATCTCTTCTTCTCCCCCTCCCTGTAATCTTCTCTGTTTCTCCCCCCTTCCTGTAATCTTCTCTTCTTCTCCCCCTCCCTGTAATCTTCTCTGTTTCTCCCCCCTTCCTGTAATCTTCTCTTCTTCTCCCCCTCCCTCCCTGTAATCTCTTCTTCTCCCCCCCGTAATCTCTTCTTCTCCCCACCCTGTAATCTTCTCTTCTTCTTTCCCCCCCCTCTCTCCCGTAATCTTCTCTGTTTCTCCCCCTCCCTGTAATCTTCTCTGTTTCTCCCCCCTCCCTCCCTGTAATCTCTTCTTCTCCCCCCTCCCTGTAATCTCTTCTTCTTCCCCCCTGTAATCTCTTCTTCTCCCCCCTCCCTCCCTGTAATCTCTTCTTCTCCCCCCTCCCTGTAATCTTCTCTGTTTCTCCCCCCTTCCTGTAATCTTCTCTTCTTCTCCCCCTCCCTCCCTGTAATCTTTTCTCCCCCCCTGTAATCTCTTCTTCTCCCCACCCTGTAATCTTCTCTTCTTCTCCCCCCCTCCCTGTAATCTCTTCTTCTCCCCCCCTCCCTGTAATCTCTTCTTCTCCCCCTGTAATCTCTTCTTCTCCCCCCCTGTAATCTTCTCTTCTTCTCCCCCCTCCCTCCCTGTAATCTCTTCTTCTGCCCCCCGCCGTAATCTCTTCTCCCCACCTCCATCCCTGTAATCTCTTCTTCCCCCTCCCTCTAATCTCTTCTCCCTCCCCCCCTGTTTTCCTCACCTCCCCTTCCTGTAGCGTGGCAGAGCTCCTCTCCGGTCCGCGGTACAGGAGTTTCTGTTTAATGTACCCAGCCGGACTGACAGGAAGTGCACACTGAGTGTGCACTTCCTGTCAGTCCGGCTGGGTCGCGAACCGGAGAGGAACTCGGCCACGCTACAGGGAAGGGGAGGTGAGGCAGTGCGGCAGCCGCCTGAGCGCTCTCTATAGAGCGCTCAGGTGGCTGCAGTATTTAAAAGGCTAGCGATGGGGGCGCAGGGCGCCCCCTCCTATATGGCGCCCTAGGCGGCTGCCTAGTTCGCCTTATAGGAAGCACCGGCCCTGCCTACTAGTAACTTTTAAATAGATGGTGTTTAACTGTATTACACTATTTTTTAATATATTTTTATTGTAGATTTATTTTAGAAACATGTCTAAGTTCATGACAGAGGCAAAACATTCAGTCGTAGAAAAGATGCAAGACATAGTGAGTGCTATGTAAGTATAAACATGCTAAGTTAGATAAATAAGCTACGTATAAATGAGTGAGGTAACCACTGAGAATGATATCACTGCCCTATCCCTGCGTCTTCAAAATTGTAATTAAAATGCAAAAGCTGAACGGACATATCAAGTGGTAATGAATGAAGACAAGATGGCGTCCACCAATAGCATGAAGATGTGATACAGAATGAAAAGGATATAAGTGAAACAATAAACTGAGGTAACTTCAGAAACTGAGGTTCTAAACATGCCTGCACTATTTTAATATAGAAAGTTGCTCAATAATATATCAAGAACAGATACTGGAGATATGGTTCAGTAGTCACAGAGTAGCATGCAGGCGTAAAGCACTTGTTTTGGTGCTAAAAATAATTATCATAGTAATTCAGGAAGAATAAGAGTTTCATAGAGTTTCTCTAAAAATAAAAAAAAAACAATTTGGCGCAAATTCTCAATTTTTCCTGAATAAATGTTTATCAACCTTTCGAAATCTACACTTCAGAAATACATAAACAACAGAGGTAACATGACATTATTGCACAGTCGTTATTTGGCATGTGCCAACCATTAACTTTATTAACACTCAGACACCCATAAGTTCTGTTGGAGTATAAAGTCCACAGCTTTATTAATTAATATAAATATATAAATTAACAATTTAGGGTCATTGTCAACAGTACTCCTTTCGTTCCGCTCTCTCCTGTACCATACCCCCGACAATGACCCTACCAAAGAACAAACATTAACATAACCAATAATACATAACATGAACTCACGACCTCCATTTGTCTAACTGCAGGGTTGTACCCAGACACCCTTACACCCCTTGGTTCGTAGCCACCGATGGGCTCGAATCTACCTCCACACTTTTAACTCCGGCCTACTCCAGCCTAGACCTTGGCCTACCAATTTCCTAACCCACCAAACTTCCTGTTTAACCAAGACCTTTTCCCGCCGCTGTGACCAAACGGGAACTACCGCATACTCATAGGGTGGGAGGGACAATTTACAGGTAAGTTGGGCTCAAAATGGCCATACCATAAAATGGCTGCTATTTAACTTCCCCTCTACCCCCCTCCCCCTGCATTACCATAGGTCAGCCCCTTGACCTAAACTTCACCTGCCTACTCCTGGCTCTGTCAAGGCCCACTCCTCCCTGCGTTGCTCCGTGGTTTCAGAACAATCGACCACTAACACAATTAACATAATTCAATTAATTGAATGCAGCTTAAAGGGAACCTGCCATGTAAGGTTCAACTTTAATTATAACACCTCCTAAAGCAGTAAATATACAATTCATCATACAAATAAATAAAATGTTTAGGTTTATTTTTTTGTTTTGTTTTTCATGGGCAGAGATACATCACTCATATTTCAATATTGTAGCCCATGGATCAGCGCAGCTAAGAGGAATAGGCCTTGACAGAGCCAGGAGGTAGGCATAGCAGCCACAGGAAGTTAGTGACAGCTACCATGCTGGGTAGGGCGGAGCCATAAGGGGAGTATTTACACCAGCCATTATATGAAGTGACCATTTTAACTGAACCTAAGCTTACCTGTCAGTTGTGAAAGCTGCCTGCCCTGGAGGGAGAAAGCAGCAGCATGGAGGCAGCATAGAAGAACAGAGCAGTATTGAGGCAGAAGGCAGCATAGAGGTACAGGAGAGGCTGGAGTGAGGTTGTGGCAGAAATCGTGGCTGGTGGCTGCAGGAACAGCTGGGGGACTCTGAGCATATCTGCTCCCCCCCCCCACGCGGCGAGGAACGGAGGCCAGCAAGGAGAGTGAGGCCGTCCCAGCGGCAACCCGGGAGTGACATCGGCAGTTCGGCGGTGCAATAGCCTGTCAGGAGGCGGCAAGGAGACAGCTGAAAACGAGGTCAGAAAGCAGGCGGGAGTTGGAGGGCGGCTGGCGCCGTCTGTTCGACGCGGCGCTGGTCAGGCAAGGTGGCAGGCCATGATGAGGCCGCACAGGAATAGCGCCCCCTGCCGTAAGGCGGGGGGTGGAAAAGCACGAAGGACAGCGGAATCCAGCATGACATGATGGCCGCCGGGCAGGGAGAGCGGCAAGAGGCGTCCTGGTGAGTCTGCCCAGGACGCATACCTGAGGGACGGGGGGAATGATGCATGGGGCCAGCAATGTAAAAGCGGTCCCCCCCCAATGGGCAGGTGGGGGGGGGTCCAGGTCGGCAGGACATAGACGAAGGCAGCCCTGGATGGGGCCAGGGTCATGTCAGAGGTGAAGGAAGGGGACAGTGAACGCAGCAGGCAGAGCAGCTATGTAGGGGAAGGCCAGCAACCAGGATTAATTAAAGGGGCCACAAGTGGATGAGGCGGCCGGGGAGAGGCCAGGTACTGCAAGCAGAGGGCAGAAGAGAGGACAAGGACGGGTGGAAATGGACGTAAGGGACAGAGGCAAGCAGGAGCCCCCTGGGGGGCGTTCTCAGGAGCAGGAACACAGGAGGAGCGTCAGCAGGTGTGAGTACAGGAGGGAGCAGTGCAGGGACAATGACAGGCACAGCAGCAGCAGGAGGTCGGATGAGGGATGGAGGAGCAGGTGAGGAGCCCATCAAGAAGTCGGTGTGGTAGGAGGAGGTCCAGGTCCTGGGAGAGGAGGAGGTCTCAGTGCAGCTCTTCAGCTTCATCTGGCAGGATTTCACTAGGGCAGAGGCGTGTCGGCTGCGGCCAGGAAGGTCAGGCAGCAAGAAGGAGCAGAGATTAGGATGAGATTAGAGCGCAGGGAGGAAGGGCTGGTAAGGCTATATCAGAACAGACTACCCAGGTTATCTTCTTCCAGCAGGTCGTGGAGTGTTACTCCTATGGGTTTGAGGCGGGACCAGCGCGGACAGGAGTCGGCGCCCACCGCATACTCCAGAGCCTGGCAAGGTGGACGGAAGGACAGCGCAGACGGGGGTTCGGGCGGTGAGTCAATAAACACACCACACTTTTTAAATTGCAAAAATCATTTTAGAGTCATAATCAAGGAAAAAGGGGGCTGTCCCCGCGGTGCGGAAGGGTGGGGTCACCGGAGGGTGGTCGGGAGGCAGAAGTTAGGGCGGTGGTGACGGCGTGCCGGGAAGGGGAATACGGTGTACCGGTACATCCGCCGGGGCAGGAGATGTCAGGGTGGCGGTCCGGTGCCCGTGACCCAGACACTGTCCGGGCGGCGGTGCAGGACCGGGACCCAGTATGCATGATGTTCAAAGTAGGAGTCACTGTGTGGAGGTGGATTAGCAGGGTCTGGTGCAGGGTAACCGCACGCCCCCTGGTGTTGAGCACCAGCGTTTGTACAGCCACATACCAAGACCCTGAATCAGCTTAAGCGGATACCAGGAACTAGGAGCATGGAAATTAGCAGACCTCCCAGGAGCTGAATAGGGAGGCTCTGCAGCAAGATTGTATCCAGTACTAGAGATAGGCAAGACTATAGATAGGCACCAAACATGAAAACAAGACAGAACTAATAGAACCCAGAACCAGAGAAGGATAGTAAGCTAAACCCAGAACATATACACAAGACATGAGGAAAACATGAACATAACATGGGCATGACTGGACAGGACTGTACATGGACTGGGTATACAAACTAAAACAAGACAAGATAACATAGGTAAAACGAGGAGAAACAACTAAGTACTACATATTGAAATTATGGGGATTTAGTCACACTATATGATCATACATATTGCATAAGCCTGCCAACATGTATCCCATATCTGGCAGGTCCTACACTGCCTAATGTATACTAAAACATCCTAAGTAGACATATATAGCACTTACCTGCAAGAAAGGGCAGAAGCTTTGAGCAGCTACCTGCAGGACTCTGAAACAGAAAGGAATGATGGAAAACAAACGGGTGTGGCAACATAAAACAAACATTTAAATGAAACCTGGAGACTGGGAATCCCAGGGATGGATGACAGGAATGAACTCAGAAATACCAACATAAAGAAAACCAGACATAGAATAGAAAACCAAAAACCAAGAAAAACTAAACAAGAATTGTAACAAGAGTACTGGATACTAGAAGCCAAGGCCAGACATCTCCACAGAACAGAGCAGGACGTGACAGGAGAACAGTTAGATGTGTGGCAATATTCAAGGCAGGGCGCGATGAAATGGGCATGTGTCCATCGCGGGGACATTGGGGGGTCACTTGAAGGCGGAGGATAAGATTTGATTAAGGGGATTTGTAAAAAAAAACATTTTATTTTCCTGTCTTCCGCTCAAGGAGTTCCTTGATTTAAAAGGGGATGATAAGAAGGAGGCCGGAAAAGAAGAGGAGGGGAAAGGCGGAAGTATCGCAAGATACTGAAGACTTTGGGAATTGGCTTAGGGCTTTTGTATCCTAGTAGGCGTAATCGGGGTAAGGTGCCTGGTTCCTAATGATAGTGCAGGAAATGCGCTCTTTCCGGGGGCTGCTGGCACGCCCCCAGGAGGTACGGTGCTGGCCAGACAGAAGAAAGGTCAATGCAACTGGGGACCGTCAGGTAGGCTTGGATACGGGTGTTCCGGAGGCGGTGGCAGTCACGGTGTCAACTGACGCGTCAAGAAAGGAAAACCTAAGGCAGGAGGGGTATTCGCCGGGGCTTCAGCTCGGAGCGGCACTGGTGACGATCAGTGCGATTCTGCCGTGGCTAAGGCAGTAAGCCTCCCATGAAGGCGCTAGTTTTACGGCTGGGATTGTTGGGGGGGTTTTCGCTATTCCATTAAAAGTCGAGTGGTCATGCGAGGAAGCCTAATTGGGGAGATGGCAGGTCCGTTACATCCCGCAATTAGCGGATCTGTGGGTGTCTCCGTGGGGGGTGGTCTCCTAGAAAGGGGCAGGCAAATTCCGTCTGATACAAAACTTATCGCACCCGAAAGGGGCATCGGTAAATGAGGACATCGACACGAATCTGTTCTGTATCTTTGGCATCATTCGGCCTTGCCGTCGAGTTGGTTCGGGGGAGCAGGACACGTTCGATTATTGACGACCCTTCCATCTTTTGGGTTGCATGTTTGCAGGTGCCTATTGGTTACCTCTGCTTGCCACGGGGCAGTTCCATTTCATGTTCCTACTTCGGTAAGTTGGTTCCGTCTGGGAGTGGGTGGTGAAAGAGGAATCAGGAAGGGGTTCCTTAGTACATCATCTGTAAGATAGCTTGCTGTGTGGGCTCGGCTGGGTCGGGCCGTTGTGGACATACCTTACGGTCGCGGGAATCCTACCGCACGTCTTAGCTTAGGCTGGAAATTGTTTCGGTGGTAGGAGAGTGTCAATTGCCTGGGGATCAGTTGACTGCACTTCGGTAGTTCAGTGTGAAGGTTTGTAGGTCCAAGAAGGTCACGCTGAAAAAATTGCAGTTGTTCATAAGGCAGTTTCAAGTTTGCATGTCAGGTTAGTCGCGAGGAATGGGTCTGTAGCCGTTTCATGGCGAAGGCTACTTGTGGAGCCATTGCGGGTGGTATCGAGTTGTTCATGGATGCCTCTGAGAACATACCTGGAAGGCAGGTGGTGTGCGGAGCGGTGGCGGGAGGAATGAAAGGTAAGTCCTCTTAATTGAAGTTGGCATCTTTTGAATTATTTCCATTGGGAGTGGCCGTGGCTCTAAAAGGTGAAGGTTCACGGACAATACGGCGGGGTTCATGCGGTTTACCATCCAGCTTAGTCTTCGGTTCAGGAGGTACGCCGATGGCAGCGATTGGTATTACTGTGCAGGCCGTTTAATATCGGGTGCAGGCACACCACGTGCCTGGTTGGCAGAAGGTAGGGGCTGGTTACTTGGCTCGCGCACAAGGGGACAAACTGCGAATGGCGGCCCCAGAGGGCGCGGGAGGAGGGACAGGCCGGTCTGGAGGAAATGTGGCAGCTCGAGAACTGGAACTGCCTATGTGAAGGTTTGGGATATGTGGGACGAGGCGGTTGGTTTCACTGGGGGATCCCAGTCAAAGGAGGGGCGAAGGGATACCTTGCTGTGGTTCCTAAGCTGCTTTCAACGTTAGCTCCATCGGCAATGGACAGGAGCATGGCGGCATTGGCGTTGGGGTTCAAACTGACCGATTGGGAGGAAGTGACGGAATGTTGTCGCGGGTCTTACGGAGGGGTATGAAATATGTCGGTGCCAGGCGGCTGGTTTCCTTGGGTAACGTAACGCCTGGTGGTGTGTTACTCTACTTTTGCGGTGAGTTTGTTTGCGGTGGCCTTCTCGGGGGCTTGGATCAATTCGCATTGGGGAGCTGGTGAGTGCCTTTCAGGCGGGTGTTGGGGGGGTTCTACACTCGGTTGTCGAACCTCAGTCGGTTAAGGTAACGATTCGGTAGGTACAAAAAGATATGGAAGGGCTGCGCCAAATAAGGGTAGATAGTCCAGTAAAGTATTGATAGGGTGCCAATAGATGGTCTAGGATACTTGATAGAGTTCCTCTGTGGATGCGTCTAGTGTAGACCGTTCCGTATATGTAAATACAAGAGAGGTAGAGGCGAATAATGGTATAGTATGAAAGTTCAGGGTGTGATAGGTAACAAAATGTAGAGAACTCACATTCAAGAGAGCTATGGCCAGCACTGGTGTGGATTGCGTACAGCGGTATAATCCCCGCTTATAGGATATGTAGGGAGGGGGTCTCCGTCAACACCGTCTGGTAGTCCAGAACTCGTAAAAGAAAGACAGAAAGCGACAATAGTGCTCTCAATTTTGATGTGGTTCAGTGTGCAGATAAGAAGAGGTAAAAAACTCACATTTGAGGGAGCTATGGCCAGCTCTGGTGTGGATAGCGTACAGCGATATAATCCCTGCTTATAGGATTTGTAGCGGCGATACGTCCGTCAGCACCGTCTGGTGATCCAAGGCTCCAATATAGAAAAATAAAAAGCAGCAATAGTGCTCTCAATTGTGATAGGTTAAGAGAGTAGTAGAGGAAATAAAATAATACTCACAAAGTTAGAGCAGAGGTACTGCTCTATGGATAGGCGCTGGTGGTATGATCCCCACCTAGGATTTCTTGGAGTACTGGAACTTTAAAATTGCCAGTGGAAGTAAAAGTAACCAGGAAAGTAAAAATGCAGGAATAGGTAAAAAAAAGTTTAAAGTGCATAGAGAGTGCATAAAAAGAGGATTGGTACAATAAAGTAGCCAGAAAACTTTTATTGATCTAAAATACACAATAAAATACAGAATTAATAACCATAAACGTGTTTCACCATAAGTGGCTTCTTCAGAATGGGATAAAAACATCTATCTACTCTTATTTGGCGCAGCCCTTCCATATCTTTTTGTATCTATCCACCAAAGGACCCGAGGGGTTTTCCTTCATTTGGGTTGCTGCCTACCTTGACTAATTTTGTGATTACTAGCGCTGAATTCTTTTGTGTTTAACGACTCGGCAGGGTTGTACAAGAACGGATGTGTCTGGTAAAGGAGGTTTGGTAAAGCTAAATTCCTTGCCGGGGTCAGGGGTACGCCCGGCGTCAAGCGCATCATGCTACTTGGAGCTTCACCCGGACATCCCAGGTGGCCTACTGGTAAAAGGGGACGGATCGGCACTGTCACGATTCAATTCCCGCAGGGGTTTGTTCGGAGGGGTTTGACAATGTTGGGTTTGGATCCCGGGCACTTTGGGGCCCATGCTTCCCGGATAATGGCGGCGACAGAGGCGTCCCGCCTGGTTTTAAGTGAGGACCTGGGGAAACGTTTAGGCAGGTGGGAGTCAGTACGGTTTAAGTCCTGTTTACGGACGGTCTATTTGGTTTAATGGCTATGGACGTATGGGTTTGTGTTTGGGGCTATGCCTTGTCGCTAATTACCTTCGTTTCAGGTTTGGCGACATGGTTGGTGGGCCACTCTTAGATCTAAGGGGCACAGAAGGGAGCCGCGGTTAGAGTCAAGCGCAACTGGGCTTTCCTTTGGAATTGGTGGAGCTGGAGTGGTTTTGGTTTTCGGGGGTTTTGGTGGCAAGGCATTAGTGGAGAAAATTTTCTGGAAGGTAACAAGGGGTACTCCAGGACATCCTGGTAATCCGCAATGGCGGGAAGGATATCGGCATGGTCCTGGAAAAGGAATTGAACCGGTGGGGGCAGAGGGAGGTGGACCGGATATGGGAGCTAGCCACAGGTGTGGTAGTGGTGCAGTCCGAGATGGTTCCTCGGTTACATTGGAGGCATACTAGGTACCCGGTTGCGGTGGCTCGGTGTCGAGGACGAATTAATAAAAAATTGATGGCGGTATTTATCAGATGTGGGGGCGGTGCAACGAATTGGGAGGCAAGCTCCCTGGGTACACCAGGGGGGATTGGGTACGTTTTCAGATGTAAGGTGTGATCTGTTTAAATTGGGCCTTCAGGAAGGCATTCAACAGGCCTTATTCCGGTGTGGTGGGGGTCGCTCAGGAGCTTTAGGTGTCAAGTCCTGAGCTGTGGCGGGGAATAGCTTGGTTAAATCGGAGGGTAGATGGAGGAGAAAGTGGGCATCCTGAGGTTTAGTGGGGATTGGGCAGTGTTGCACGTGGTTGGTAGGTTCGAGCCCATTGGTGGCTCCGAACCTGGGGGTGTGGTGGTGTCTTGGTACACCCTACACTGGAACTGGTGGGTAGCGGTGTCTTGGTACACCCCTACAATGGATATGGTTGGTAGCGGTGTCTTGGTACACCCCTACAATCGATATGGTGGGTAGCGGTGTCTCGGTACACCCCTACAATTTAACCTGGTGGAAATGTGGTCATATTGGGCGGCCAGTTTCTGTATTAACATGTTATTTAGATTGTTATCTATTGCTATTATTGTGGGGTCATTGCTAGGGGTATGGTATGTATATGGGGGGCTGTTAACTTTAATAAGATTTGTTGGCAATGACCCCATTTGTTATTCCTTAATTATTTTATTAATAATTTAATAAAGATGTGGACTAATTATTTCCAACAGTATAACCTGTGTCCGTGTGGGGGTTTGGGTAAGGTTAGCGCATATGCCGGCAAATCCGACTGTGCGCCTGTCATGCACAATATCAATCAAGGATAGACAAAATCCTGTACATAATAAACAAATAAACAGACTTCACATTTTTTAAAGTGCACATTTTTTAAAGTGATAAACAGGTGAAAAATCGGGTGCAGAAAGGAAAATGTAATGAGATAAAATATGAACTGTGTACTGGTTGCGTATTGTTAGCAGTAACTGTAAAGTAAAGCAACATGGAGAATAATCAGTGCTGATTACTTGGGAGGTTAATACATGTACCCACACCAGCACCGTATAACATCAGAGGTAAGTTAAAGGGGACTGAGAGGGTAACCCCAGTCTGAGCAGAAATGGTGCAACTGCATGGTGCGATAGCTTAATGTTATTATAAGCTTGAATCCAGCAACAAAATATAATAAAAAAAATAGAAAACTATGCCTAATAGAGAGTAAAGATAGATGAAGAGGTTTGTCAGCCTGGTGTTACCACTCATCATTTCCCAACATGACTATTGCAGCTTTGTACTCATTTCCACACCCTCATTTCAGTCTTCAGCTGGCTGTCTCCAGGCTCATCTTCCGGACTCCAACACCCCACCCTTTGCCAATCATTACACTGGCTTCCAGTACCGTACAGGATCCAATTCAAACTACTAACACTAACTGCAAAGACCTCACTAACTCCACTCCTCACTACATTTCCCAACTTCTCAACAAATTTAACCCATTTTACTCCATTCATTCTGCAAGTGACCCTCTGTTCACATCTGCTCATTCCAACATAGCCAACTCTAATCTGCAGGAATTTTTAAGGGCAGCCCCATTCTTTTGGAATTTGCTAACCAGTGACAACAGACTCTCCCCAAGTCTCCAGTTCTTGAAGAAGTCACTAAAAACACACCTATTCAGGAAAGCTTATCATCTTCCTGGGGGATGTTTCTCTCATTTCACCGCCCTCGTCCCTTCCCTCGCCTCCATATCCCAGCTCCCTCTCTCTCCTGCCACTATTCAGTTTTTCCTAACACCATTTATACCAGTTTATTTTAATCCAGGTATTTTATCCATCAATCGCTACCCCCCTTTGACATGTTGCTTTTTCTGTTGTGTGTCTTTACCCATACCTCATAGATTATATGGGCAGGGTCTTCTTCACCTCTCGTCTGTTATATTCCATATATAGATTACTTGTAGTCTCATATCCCTATTTTATAATTATAAAGTTCTGCAGAATTTGTTGGCTCTATATAAATGCTATTAATAATAATAACACATGCTTGGTTGACCAACACCTTCCAGGCCAGTCACACACACAACACCACACTGAGAAAGCTGCTGATACGCTTTCTGCATCTGTGGATCTACCACCTGCCCAACCCAGTTATACAATAGTATTATATTCTGAGACAATCTGCATTCTTTCTAAGTAATCCCTTGGTCAATAAAGAGAAGCTTGTGTGACTTATCTTGAATGTTTTAGGAGAGTGTGTCATCGAGTGTGTTTTGTTTTTTTCAATAAGCCAATATACCAACATTTATGCAATTAATTACAGCAGACGCGTTATCTCGTTATAGCTAATTTGTAAGATTGCTTCTGGAACTCATTCTAATGCAGTCTCCTTTAAGTTTCTAAACTTAGTTGTTACTGTCTCGCTGTCCCTCTCTTTAGCAGAATGGGTTGACGTGACGTCAGCTTCAAGATGAAAGGGCACTCTAGAGATAAAAGACAAAGCCTGTACCTGAAAGGGTACATGAGCCCAGCTGAGAGAGAAGGCTTTTATGTCCGCTATTACTGCTGTGTCTATGTTGAAATGGTGCCTTCTGCTTGCTGCCAATATGTCATGGTGTTTGGAAAGAGGTGGTAGAAGGACATGTTCTGCTAAGGTGAGCTTCTGTTGACCCAGACTTGAGTGAGGGAATTAACAAATTGTTGATTATAGACATTCTACTCTTATGGCTTAAGGTGTCTGTTTTGTGGATAATCAAATGCAACGTATGAATAGGCCTGGATGACGGAATTGTTTGCCTCCCAACTATTTAACAAGCAACACAGGCAGTCACACATTCCACAAATCAGTTGAGGAATCTTTGTTCTGAGATCCACCATCAGTTCTTTTCTCTGAACCTATTCATTGCTAAGGAGATTGCAGTGAGTATTCTGTGTGCCTTGTACAAGTACCATAACATAGCTGCATCACCCCGCTTGGGACAACTGGGATAAACCAAATGCATGATGTAGGCTTAGCTCCCAGGAATGGTATGTTGGTTGTAAACAAATACCAGAGATACAATGGGCCATTCAGAAACTTCTGCCCTTGAAACGTCCGTGTGTAAAGGCCTTAGGGATCTCGCTTCATAATAAGACACTGATGATATCTCTGGAATGCTATTTTTGGCCATATAGGTGTACAATATTATACAATTTCCATATAGGATAAAGGAATTTCAGAGAATGAGTGCATCACAGATTTGCTATATGGATTTAGTTTTGAAGTTGAAGTTCAGCTTCCTTCCATCACTGAAGTGTGAATTGTTGGGAATTCAAATTGAATTTAATTCAAACTTAATTTATTGCACAAATTCAATGTTTTCTGTTTAGTTATTTTGCCTACATTTTATCTTTTTTTTTTTTTTTGCGTGTTTTCACTTGAAATAGGTTTTGGATTGCCTAAAATGTCTTCACCTCCAACAATTTACACTTTAGTGAATAAAAGTGCGAGGATATAAATTATTTGGTTTGATACATTGTAAGCGTTATTCAATAAAGCGTGTAGTGTGGGGAATTGGCAAAGGAATTGCAACATTTAGGATAAAATAGCTGAATTGGGATAAAGAATAATTTTTTGAAGCTCATATATGTTGATCTAAAATCTACAATTGACCACAATTCTTAGCTTAGTAAAAAAACGTGTACATGTATTACAGTTGTAGATACCCATTCTATTGAGTAAGTATCTTTGAATATAACACTTAATGTTTTAAATACTTTTCTGCAATTTGTAATCATCTTAATGCTATTTTTGACTGCTCATGACATTCAAATAATTTTAAACACAAATACTTTATATTTATATTTGTGATTCAATATATTTAACCAGTTAGCAAAAGCAAGTGTAAATTATTCCACCAAAGAACTATGGACGGTTCAAATACTTTGTGATAATATTTAGTGTTGAGGTATGTTTTTCAAGATATTATTCATCCCTGTTTTATTTTGGGAACTTGTCACCATCCTTTGGTATATGTTACCAATGTCTGACATTGAAGCAGAATCTACATATATATATATATATATTTATTTTTTTATTATTATTTTTTTTGCCACACGTAAATTGTGAACAGATAACCTTTACAGGGTTATTTACTGAAGGGATAATTCAAAGTCAATTTTTAAATTTGAGGCAAGAGCATCCCAACTGACAGCAGAGCTGACATAGAGATTTTTTTCAGTTTGTCTATTTTTAACTTAAATTTGAAAATCCAGTTTAAATTCTCACTTTAGTGATCAACCCGGTGTGAGGCAGACACAGAAACTCTTTAACTATTCCTCATAAGAGTTTATTTATTCTACATATAAATGAACATTCCATGTAGAACCGACAGATAATTAAACAAAAAACACAGTATGAAATCTTAATCATAATCGATCACCTGGTTCACATAGGAATATAACGTTACTAACCTTCTACCTTTGGAATCATCTATAGAGATTGTGGACAGATAAGTTAATAAATGGTCCCTATTGATCTTGAAATGGTCATGTTGGACCTTGATTTCCTCCACTGTCTGTCTCTTGAAATGTTCTTTTATATCAGTACCTTCCTATTAGCTCTAATGACCAACCAAGAAAGCTTTCTAAATAATGACAGTTCTACAAAAAATGTAAACGTTTAGATTGAACAAGTGAAAGTAGTCTGTCAAAAAATATTTATATCTAGATCTATAATCATATATATATATATATAAAAAGCATAGACATTTTGGTTCTTATGACATATAGATGAAGGGTATGAAAAGTTCTTAGATTGTTGTAAACAGTCTAGAAAAGTGCGTATAGGTTCACAATACTGAACTTTGACTACCTTTTTTTCTGTGATAATTCTTTTCCCTTGAAACCTTGCGGTTTCACTGATATTTTTTTAACCTTTTCTCCGATTGAGCTACACTTTTCTTAAAAATACCAAAAAAAAAAAGAAAAAACCATAGAGAACATTTCTGAGAGGGTACTTTTTTTTTTTTTACAGAATGCTAAATGTCCAATTTCCGTGAGGTCAGAGGCAGAGTGGTAGCGATGTCATCGCATTTCCTTGCGCTATAAGAAGGGCCTCTTTGGGACATGATTTCTAAGTCATCTGACCGTCTACCGGAAGAGAGAAGCAGGTGAGTTTAAGGGAGGTAAATATTTCTCTTAAATTGGTAAGAGTTTTATATTTTCAAATTTAATAACTGTGTGCAAGACTAAATATTATATTTAAAATTTTCTATAAACATGCAATTATTTGGATTGTACATTGTGGTGTTTAACTATCTTTTGGTTTGTTTGTTTGATAACTTAATTTAAATATTTTCAACAATGAGAAAACAAATACATATTTTTGTTTAATTAAAAAAAACATGAATAAATATGTATTTTAAGTTTATTTTGGGGGGATGTAATTATTAATTATATATATATATATATATATATATATATTTTTTTTTTTTTTTTTTAATTCTTGACATGAGCTATTTTTTAAATGTATGTCTATTTTATGTATTTATTTTTATCTGTGTTTTACATGCAATTTTGGGTTTGGGGAGGTTTTTTTTGTATTTAAAAAAAAATAAAATTATTTTCTCTCACTTAAAATGCCAGTTCCACATCCATGGCAACTCTCCATAGAGAAAGACAAACACATCTGTCAGGGTGCAAATTATACACAAATCAAAGTAATGTAGTAAAAGATTAATGAACCCCCTCTTATTAATGGGATTTAATTTAGTAAACACAGGGATCTTATAGTCAGGATGCAGGCTGTATGGAGATGAATTCCTAATTCGTCTTCAGCAAATCAACTGGGGTCCCAGCCTTGCATTATTCTAAAAATTCAATTTAATCCACTGCAGGTCAGTTCTTTTATCTTTTGGCCGATTCTTATAATCTGGTGGGAGGTTTGATTTGTTATTTTCATGCAGATTCAATTCATGGTGCAGACAGATGACCTCTTTCTTTCTGTTAACTAAATCAAGTTAATCTTTGAGTAGACAAGTAATTTATGGCCATGAAAATTCAATATATATAATTTATGCTGATGGGATTTTCGCTTTTTTTTTTTTTTTACTCTTATTGTAGAAGACTAAACTGTCTTTAATTTGGAATGTAGCCTAAAAAACAAAAACGGGAGCAAATGCTTAGCATGTTCCGAATTGTAAATAAGGAAATATCAAGAGAAAAAGAAAACACATTTAAGAGTTCTCCAGAAATATAAAACCAGACAATATTAAATTGTCAGCTCTTAGAATAAAATATGATAAAAAGCATTATATGAGAACATATGAAACGTTTTTTATTCTAGGAAAATTAGGAGAGGAGCAACTGGAAAATGCTTTCCCTAAATTGAGGCGTTATTGTTATTATCGCCATGTATATGGCGCCAACAGATTCCGTAGCGCATTACAATATTATAAGAGAGGGGATTTAATTATAAATAGGACAATTACAAGAAAACTTACAGGAACGATAGGTTGAAGAGGAATTAGTTGATTTAACGGTAACATATTGTGGTAGTGGATATATGGAGTGGTGTTACAGCTGAAATGTTAGAAGGGAAGGTAAGTGAGAAATAAATATAGTCAGCACAGGGTTATTAATGGTAAAAGTCTTATATTTAAAAACGGGCATTAAACTTTAAATTGGGGAATATTTCTCTGGCTTTGAATTTTGAAGTTTGAATTTTTATCTGCCATTTATATATTATTATAATCATTTATATAGCGCCAACAAATTCCGTAGCGTCGTACAATGGGTGGAATACAATATATACAATATACAGATATATTAGTAACGTAGATATTTATGGAAAGTGTAAGCTCTTTGGCTCCTTAGATTATTCTCTGTTGTTTGTTTGCTGTAATCGCCTGTCTGCATTTGTTACAGGATATTTTTAGGAGGTTATAATTAGATGGTTTATTAATATTACTATTATATTTGGGTTACGTAGACAATGAAGACTTCTAGATGGGGAGGGAAAAGGGGGGAATTATTGCTGTGTTTACTAACCAGACACTTATTTAAAGATGCCTTTATCTTCAGTTACCAGATCTTTTTTATATACATTGAAGGGGCTTTGGAAGACTTTGGAAACGCAAAGCCAATAAAAGGCACCAATATGATGATATCCAACTGTTTTTGGCTGATTATGTCTGCCACTGTCCGTGTATCACTTTATAATTAATGGACAAGGCTCAGAAGTACTTACAAGATTCTAGGGCTCCCTTAGCATGGGTTGGCAATGTAGAACGATTCATACGTTCTAGAATACGTTATGTTGCAGGCTGAGCCTCCTTGGAGCTATGCTCAGCTGTATCCAGTGATAAGGTCTGCTGGTTGAGAAACACAAACAGTTACAGACAAACTGAAGGCTTGGCAGCCTGGGATTAACTGTCTATAGCATCTGGATGGCAAATATTAACTTTCTATATTTTCCAACTATTGCAGCTTTTGTCTAAAACATAAAATCCTAATGTCAGTTATCCACACTTCCCCAGATCCCCATTCTGGCAAAGGATCATAGGAGTTGTAGTCAAACAGAATTCAGTAGTACTTTTTGGGCATATATGCTTCAGTAATTGCTTATAAATGGAATCACAATTTATTGTCTGTACACATATTCAGTAAATTGGAATTGTTAGGAATTAGCTAAGAAATTTTACGTTTTACATCAAGAAATCTGAACTGAGTTTTTTTGCAATTCAACTATATTGGCCCAAAATCTAAAAAACGGAATGTTTAATTTCTGATAATTTAGAGTTAAATGAATATTCCAAAGAGAATTGAAACCAAGTTTTACGCCACAGTATGGAGTTGGAAGAATTCTCAAAATTACAAAATGTTAAGTCAGCAAGAGGCTATGTGCAATAAATTCCTGCCGTGCAAAAACAAACCAATAAAAAGGACCATAACATAGAGTATTACTTGTCAACACTGTAAACCCTCTTTTGTCTGTGGACAGTGTGAAAAAACAACATTGAGAATGTGCATGTGGAATCCGCTGTATCATATGGGCTAATAAATGCTTGTTGGTGTTCTGGCTGAGCTTAAGTTTGCTACAACTAGCGAGATCATATGGACTACTGACAAATAGTTTTCTGAATGGTTAAGCTTCTCCCTTTCTAAAGGGATCAAGGCATGTATGGCAGCAGTAAAAAATGAGAAAATACTTGAGTACCCAGTAACAAAGGAAGAAGAACGAAACATATAATACATTGAGCAAAAAAGTCAGGCAAACACATTTTTCTTTCCAGTTTGTTTGATTCAGAAATGATTTACATTATCATGTCTGATCATTAGGAGATCAACCTTACCAACATCAGTAATAATTTCTATAATCTTGTTTCAAGGAACACTCCAAGATCCACAGCCAATATAATGCAGTAATTATAGTGCCAGGACTCCATATTATATTTTTAATTATATTTTTTTAAATCTTTATTTTAATTTTAATTTTTATATTTTTTGTGATTATGCTTACTTATCCCTATATTTAACTAAAAAAGTATTTGTGAGGTGTGAAAAATAAAATTAAATGTGAAATCCACACCTTCCTATTCTTCAGCTGGATGCCTCCATTTTAGCTCCCTGACGCTCATTGTTATAATCCCTGTTCTTTGCAATTGGCAGTCAGCATAGAGAAATGAAACAATGCTTCTATTTCTCCAGCTCATTTGCATTGTGTGCCCTGGCTGTGCCAGAACTCAGCTGGGTTGTGATGATAGTTGCTAAATCTTTAAAATGGATCTGTCACTTTTGGGGGTGGTTACATTTTTTTTGCTATAACCTCTGAAGGTGACATCTCCGGTTCTGGTCCAGTGGTCATGGAGTGCAGTGGAATGGATGGTAGGTTTAAATGAAGCTGACCCTCATTGTTGCCACCATCTTCTTCCTACAGACATTCTTCGTCTTCTTGAGCATCTTCTGCCAAGAGCTACGTCAGTACGGTACTCTTGCAGATACGCAAGAGAACAAGACTTAGGTATATGGAGGATCCAGGAGTCTCCATAGACCACATTTTATGATGAGCAAGAGGATGCCTGAATCCCACAGTCGTGACTTGTGACAGCTGCTGGGATTGGACATCAGAGCTCTGTCCTTTATCAACTTTTTTCAACCTCAGTCCTTTACTTTGTCTTCTGGTATCGTTGGATTCCATTGGGATTTCAATGAAATTATAACGTTGTCTGCTTGAGTATTTCATAAAGATTATATCCTTATAAAATACTCAGAAGTAAGAAAGCTGCATTCATATAAATTGAAAAGAAAACATGACATCAAAATGTTTTAATACAAATTCTAAGTGATTTTCAATGTTTTATTCAATGGTGTAATGTCCAAAGAGGTGACATCTTCTAGACAGCTACTTGTTGGCTTTCAATAAAGGGACACTATAGTCACTAAGACCACTTCAGCTCAATGAAGTGGTCTGGGTGCCAGGTCCCCCAGGTTTTAACCCTTCAGATGTAAACATAGCAGTTTCAGAGATGTTTACATAGCAGGGTTAATCCAACCTCTAGTGGCTGTCTTCCTGACAGACGCTAGAGGCGCATCTGCGACGCTGGATGCGAAATTCGCATCCAGCGTGCAGAATGTCCATAGGAAAGCATTGAGAAATGGACTGTTTGAATTTGCGCCCGGCTCTATTATTATTATTATTATTATTGCCATTTATATAGCGCCAACAGATTCCGTAGCGCTTTACAATATTTTGAGAGGGGGGGATGTAACAATAAATAAGACAATTACAAGAAACCTTACAGGAATAATAGGTTGAAGAGGACCCTGCTCAAATGAGCTTACAGTCTATAGGAGGTGGGGTATTAGAAACATTAGGATAGGAAATATCAAGTAGGAGTGAAGCAGAGCTGGAGGAGAGAGCAAAGCACTCTAGATGCGCATGCGCATTCCACTCCACTCGGGAACTGACGTCGGCGGGGGAGGAGAGGTCAACCTTTAAGGATCTATTCAAGGAACTGTGAATTATGGTTAGGTTGACACCAAAAATCTCATATATCATTATCCATACCAGACTGATAAAGAATTATAGGATTTTGGAACTGCTAAACAACAAGACAATGACTGAGCAGTGCATCTTGGGATAGAGACAAGTGCATTGTGGGGTATTCATTGCTGATAGTTTTAATGTAGAAGCAGTTATTACCTTACATTTTAGTTGTTTGATTGCAAAAAATGTTACTTCCTAATGCCACCCAGTTTTTTTCGTTGTTTTTTTTTTGCATGACAAATGGACTTTAAATTTAATGTTAAAGTGTGAGATTTAAAAAAAAAAAGTATCAATGAGGCTTGCTGACTCAAATGTACTGGCTTGGGTACATATTTTACTGCTGAATAATGATATATTTCCACGTTCAGCAAAAGTCCTACAAATGCTGCAACGTATGACGTTTTACGGAAAGTACCAACATATTGATTTCCTGCGCCTTCGCACTTTGTTCCTGAACGCAATCCGCAACAGATTCATAGCAACCGCAATGACGCCAGAAGCGAGGACGATCAAAAAAAAAAATTGTTGCTTGCATTTCTGAGAAACAGTCTCAGAAATATATCTTCTAACCCATCTCCGGTTTTTGTGTTACACCCTACTGAAATAGTCCGTATTGATTAATGCATACATTGCATTACTGCATGACCGCATATTAGCCATCTCTACCGTAAACACATTACGCATACTGCTTCTAGTAAAATATGTATGGAAAACCTAGTAGAAAGTATTCAGACCGCTGCCAGGATTCTCACAATTTACTGAAAAACTGTCTATTGAACCTTTTAAGGAAAATAATTAAATTATTATTTTTTTAATATATATAAAAATAATTTAGAAAAAAATAGCACTCCAGGGACTTATTATTATTATGAAAATAAAACATAACTTTTGCTTGCCAACAAAAAAAATTGACGTTTCAGTTCTCACACAAACTTTCTTCATATCGTATTTTTTTCTATATTGTATAATTTTGCAGACCAGCACCGGGCGTGATATATTAAGACACCCTGGAGTGCAGGCATATGGATTTATATATATATATATATATATATATATATATATATATAAATATATATATATATATATATATTTAAAAAAAATTGTTATGTATTATTATTATTATTATTATTTCCAATTATTCAAAAACATTTAAAAAGATTTATACATATATATAAATATTTTATTTATTATTATTATTATTAATTTTTTCTTTTTCTTTTTTTGCAAAATTACTCAACCCTTTTTGGTAACTCAACTCAAAATTTAGACAGGTGAAAAAAATGCCCTAACTGCAATATATTTAGGCTATATCTTATGTGACACTAAAGTAATGATAATTTTTCTATGGATTAAAGTCACAAGGGTCCTTGGTCAGATCTGCACATCTGAAGAAATGCTGTGACAACGAAAAAGAAAGAGGTCATAATAGCAGTAAGGGATAGTATACTCAAATGACATCAGTTAGGATATGTTTTAATCAGGACTATCAACGTAATTAGATAGTCCTATTAGCAATGCAGGGTCAATTATTTAGAAGTGGGAGCTAAATCGCACCACTCAGAAAGATATTGACTGGAAAGGATGTCCTGAAATACTCAGCGGCCAGGCAAGGACGAGACTAGTTAGGGTTTCCCAAAAGAGTTCTTCACCTTAAAGGAGCTACAGAGGTCAGAGGCTGAGACTGGAGTAAATGTGCGTCAAAAAATTCAAGAGTACTACATAAAACGGGCCCCTGTAGAAGGGTGTACAAATATACAAAATTAAGCCCTTCGCTTAAACTATACCCCAGAAACCAGAAACAGAGAGGGTTATATTTATAAATCCATACAAAGTAATCAAACCTTAAATGGGCACACATGAGGTGCAACATGGCTAATAAACCCTTAATAGGGTACACAGGAGGTGCAACATGTCTAATAAACCCTTAATGAGGCACACATGGGGTGTAACATGGCTAATAAACCCTTAATAGGGCACACATGGGGTGTAACATGGCTAATAAACCCTTAATAGGGCACACATGGGGTGTAACATGGCTAATAAAACCCTTAATAGGGCACGCATGGGTGTAACATGGCTAATAAACCCTTAATAGGGCACACATGGGGTGTAACATGGCTGTGTAACACTAAAGTCAATGGCACAGAAAGTATCCCTAGACCAGTGATGGAGACTTTGTATAGATGAGCTTAATGACTGGCAGTGGCTTTGCCCTTAATTTGCCTCACTTCTGGAAATAGTCACTCTGTTTTTTTCTAGAAGACCAGAGCAGCTGGGCTGAAAACATTACATGATGACTTAGATCATTTTTCCAGATTGGCTATTTTAATTCTTGAATTTGAAATTCACTTCGAATTCACCTAAAATTCTTATTCTAGTGAGTTTCAAATTGTTTATTAGGGCATAATAAATACAAAAATGATAGATATAGCCTAGCCTTTAATGTTGGATAAAACATGGGGAGGCCTTATACTTTGAGAATGTTTTATTTAATAGTTATTCTAAGTCGCTTGTGGCTTAATTCATACACCGCATTCTGTGTGAGTCATGGAAGCTGTAGTCCACCACAGATGAAGTACGACAGATTGGTTTTTTTAACTAATAATTTTGATTTATCTAGAAATGACTGTCTATATTAGGCTTCCCCAAACTCCGGCCCTCCAGATGTTGCTGAACTACAACTCCCATGATTCTATGAATGAAATAGATAGGCTGAGAATCATGGGAGTTGTAGTTCAGCAACATCTAGAGGGCCTCAGTTTGGGGAAGCCTGATCTAGATAAATGATGGAATTCCCCAAAGTAACATCAAACCTGGAAAGTATGATAAGGGGCGGGTGGGAGAGAATGGCTAGTGGCGCCGGGCTAATTAATTAAATTTTACTGTGTTCATGGTGTGGCATCATCTTTAACAGTAACACCAGGAGAGTTTTTGTACGAATAAGGGCATGTTAGGTTTAGGGACTGCTGACATTCTTACTGTAGAATTTTGTCCAAATTTATACAAAACTGACTGCTGAAAGCAATATGTCAAGTGTAGGACTGAGCTAGAGGCATGTGGGGGTCCCATGGTTTGACACAAAATCTTGTGATGTGCCATGTGCATGCTAGCTCCACAGCCACTGCAGAGATCTGTAGTAGTTATGGTGTTTAGAGTGCCCTTTAACTATAAGCCCCCAAACCTAATTCCCCTTAGTCCTAAAAACCTATATTCCCCCTACCCTTAAAAAAGTCCTCACCTACCAACCTACTTAAAGGGGTACACTACTGTCACTACAGCACACGATACAGTCCTCATTATCACTAGTGCTCTAATGACGCTGCTATACTATCAATGTTGACATGCTGATTGACAGAATCAAAGTGAAATGCTCTCTGCTTTGCAGGCTGTTATATGACAAAATGTGAAATGTATTTACTGGGCTCATGTAGTACAAAGGAAGGGTGGTTGTAGAGTATGTCTGCTACATGATTGTGGTAAAATCATTACTCCACAGCTAGGTGCATTTATCATGTGTCACTCTTTAAAAGGGAAATCAAGTCACTTAAAAAAATCAGACTAGAAAGCCCATCATCCTCAGCCAGCAAATGCAATTATATCACTGCAAGTTGTATTTCCCATTTGAGTGTTGAAAACCCTTATTCTATTAAAAAAAAAAACCAAGACATAGGAGCAGGAGCAGTTCACCACTACGTTATTTATCCATATGGAGTCGTTTTATTCTTGTCTTGTTCACGTACTACATTTTTTTAATATGAGATGTCTGTGTTTATTCTTAAACGTCTAATGATCATCGCATGTCAGTTATAAATATTCTTATACTCTCAGAGATGCCAAGTTAGATCTGGGCAGGTCCCCTAGTGTCAATAACCAGAAACTGCATCAAATAATGTGGGTCTCACTGCAAGTATTTCAGATTGATGTTTCTATGGAACAAGGGGATCATTTACTAAACACTGGATTGTACTAGGTTGGAAACCAAATTGCAAAATGTATGCCAAACTAGCTGATTTGGAAAAATTCTCCAACTTGACTATAGTCACAACTCAATTGTGCAATCCAGATTTAATTTGAATTAATGAAGTCATAATTATGTAGGCAAATAGTGCAGTTTTGGACCCAGCAGTTCTCCCCTTGTGTTAAACATTCCTCAAAGTTCCACTCACTTATTTCACAGGACAAATTTCAAACCCTGTTCTATCGAAGGTCACTGTAATGCCCCGTAGTGGGTAAGCCTGGGACATCGTCGTCTTTTTTTTTTAATTTTGAGATTGACCTGGCAAGTGTGGATAACGAAATAAAAAAAATAATTAAAATAGGAAAATGGTTTATATGCCAACAAATAATTATGAGCTGTTTCATTTTTGGTTTTAGTACACATAGGTTTTCTGCCTATTTTCAGTATGAATCGTCTCACTACATTATTATTGTTGACATATTTACTTCCTTTTTACCGTCATAACTCAAGAAAAGTAGTATTGAAGAAAAAAAAATGGGTGATTTCCCTAGTGAAGTAACGACAATGGCGAACAGACACGCAGCCCACACTCCTACACTGCTCGCCGGTGACATTGGAAGATCTGGCCTTGTCCCAGGTGTCTGACATATAACACCGGAATTTGATTTTATGCTGCGTTTTGATGTGTAGTGCCTGTTGGTGGTTAGCCACAAGACACTTACTCTGTGCAAAGAACAGCTTGGCATGCCTTCAAACACTCGGGGCAAAAGCAGACATCTCTTCACTACGTGTTTTGCTTTGAGCCTATAATCCCATTCCACAAAACAGGTGCAAAAGCTGATCCCACTCCAGAGTAGCTTCAGCGAAAGGAAAACAAACAGGACCCACAAATACAGTACAGCTGCTGCCTCCCAATCTGTCCCTACCAGAGGACACTCTACGGACTTCATGATACCCCAAAGCAGCGAAGAGCCACCGAAAACATGCAGAACATTCGGCCTTTAATGCTACTTATTTGGCTGCTACACCAGAGCCGGTGCCGCTTTATTTTAGAACTGGGGGTTTCGTAAGATATAAATAAATGGATTAAAGTTTGTTTTGGTTGTTATACAGCCTGTTAAAATGGGGAATTCCGAATATATGTGGTCATATTTTCAACTATTGTATTTTTTCTCTTTTTTTGGAGAATTGTCTGGAATTGTCACCGTGACAGTCAATTACTTGGAGTGGTTGATGGAATACTTGTTTCACTTACAGACACACTTGCACTTGTGTTATACAAATAAACAACACAAGAAGAGCTATCTTGACGTACAAGTGGAAATGCTGGGCAAAGAAAACACATGGTGCTTTAGTCTGAAGAAGTCTATATCTCTGTGTCTCTTTCTTCTTTTCTCCCCCCTCAACTCTCCCTCCCCTTCTCACTTTCTCTCCCCCTCCCTGTTTGTAGATGCCAAATTATCTTTTGCACTCACGTCTCACTCTTTTGCCTCTAGCTCTCGCTTTTTTTTTTCGATCTCTTTATCCCTCGTCTTTTACGGATTCAATGCGATGAAACAAACGTCACTTTAATGAAGAACTTCACAGTTCATTATTTTAACTCTACATTATGATACAGAGTGTTCCATGTCTCTTCGACTATTAAAAATGAAATGCAGCTTCTGTAGTTACTCAACTTGGCCAAAGTAGTAAATGAAGCAGGTCAGCTAAGCCCACCCCAAAAAACATGCCTTTTACATTTACAGCAAATTAAGAAATGTAAGCATCTAAGTAACAAACTCGAAAGCACAGTATAGTGGCGATGTTACCAATAGTCTCTGGGCACTGTTCCCTGGTTCTTTGATCAACTGTTTTGGGGTATGTTAACCCAGCAGTCACAGACAATCCCTGACATCCAGGCTGAATGAAATTGACATTAATAATGTAGAAATGTTTATTTTTCGTTATCTATGTGTTGGAGGACAAAGTAGTCTCTGGGTACTGACGAGATTTACCCTTTTTGATAAAAACTATACAAGACAGTTTGATGAAGAATTAAAGGACAGAGCCCAGAGACATAACCATTAGACAGAGTTATTGTGGTTATGTTGATTAAACACACACAGAGCCCTGCTTATCCTAAAATACAATACAGCCATCTGGGAAAGCCTGGAAAGCTGGTGTGAAAAGTCAAAGTCGGTCTGATATTGGCTTCATATAATTCACAGCACCTAAGCAGGTCATAGTTCATGGTCTGACACATCAAAGACTAAATATCACCAAATATCTTGTATTTCCAATTGTTTACTCTCAGAGAGTTCATACATGACCCGTAGCTTCATTTTCTTACTGCTACTTGTGTATTCTGGAATTTCTTCTGTACTTGACATACATGAGGACATATGTGCACCGTCTTCTAAAATGGACAGTGGTAGATTAGGCAGTGAAGGATTGCATTGTTTTGGCACTTGTACATTTTCAATATTGTTGGTACTGCTTAGGGCACTTGACAATGTTAGGAGTCTTTTGTAAAGCCATTACAGGGAACACAGAGCTTTAGTTACTCACTGTACCCCTCTGATGTGAGTTAAATGTAGGGTTCATAGGTATTTTGCGTATGCATGAGAATACAACATTGAAGTCTATGGAGAATCCCCCAAGTCCAATGAAGCCTCCTTAGATAACATCTTGCAATAAATGAGATGATGCCTGAATTCCACAGCGGTCACTCGTGACAGCTGCTGGAATTGGACGAAAGTTGATGGCGAAGCTCTGCCTCTTGTCAACCATAAACTTTACCATAAGACAAAGTTGTCCCTGCTTTGTCTTATGGCATCTTTGGAATTTCAATGAAATGCCAACTCAGTCGGCATCACTATTCCATAAAGATTATATCTTAATGAGATACTGATAAGTGACAGAGCTACCTTAACATGTCTGTACTTTTAATACACAGTCTTAGTCTCATCCAGAGAGAGTCTGTGGTCATTACTGTCCTCCAATTTAGACTGATTGGGGCTTATAGGCATTGCAGTTAGACAGCAGCTGGACTTCCCTACTTTGAAGAGCAATGAGAGAATTTGGCACCCTGTGTGTAAATTTGCAATTGATATTTTCCATATGCCACATGTCATGAAGGTTAATTGGAATTAATAGAGCGAATATCTGCGCCGCAGATGACTTCATGCCAACGTGTAATGGGGATTTATATACATTGTTGTGTTTTATCCTCTTGATTCCTCCTGCTTCCTTGCTGTCGCTTATCAGTAGCACGTAAAGCTATTCCGGTGCAAAAATACTTTATGTTATTGTTTTGGCTGATCACATTTAATGCCAGCTGCTTTAGATCAGATGAATTGCCTCCTTTCTCCCAGGGACTTTTTTTTATTTTTGGTTTTCGGAACCCAGAGCAATATATTCTGTAGCAGGATATCTTCATGTGCGTGGCATTTGGAAGCATGTCTTTCCATCTGTGTTTCCTTGTAAGGATTTGTGTTCCACTTCAGTACTTGGTAACCACACAAGACAAAACGTAGTTTTGTGCAATTACTCCTCCAAACCCTAGATTCGGACAACGCCAATGTAATAGCTGGTCCACAGCTGCCCCCTAGTGTCCCTTTTGGGAATTAGGCCCACAAATTCTTGCATTCTGCTGTACAATAAAAATAGGAGGAAGGACTCTTAGGGCTGGAAAATGATCATTTTTGCTTTTAATGGGGAATTTTCACATGCAGTTCTTGAACTCTGTAGTTGTTTAGGCTGGCAAAGAATCATGGGAGATGAAGTTCTACATTATTTTTGGTAACGGCTCATGCTCTAATTTTTCCAGTTTGCAAAAAAAAAAAGTGTTGCGATACAAGTATCCCACTGTCCTTGGGTGATTCACACAACACACATGTTTGCTGCTCATTATTATCCACGTGTGACATTTGTCATGTTTGTGGCAGCAATGAACACGGCTCACACTTTCTGTAGACACCATTTCATCTCTACGTACCGAAATTGTTTAAATTCCCTAAATATGGAATTAAACATCAAGAAAATGGCTGATTTCTTGTGACATGTATACTAAAACAATATCGAAATAGCTACTTGTTTAATCTTTTATGCCCAGTTGATACAGGTAACCAACCTTCTAGGTGACATATTTGGTTTAATATGAAACCAGGACGTTTGTACTCACCTGAACATGTATGTATTATAAGGGTGCTGCTGGGGCCAATAATATAACATACAGAATCCAGCGCACTCACTCAATAAATGCCAACTTCAAAGCTAACAAGATTGAATTTTCTTTTTTTTTCTTTTTTTTTTTTCATTCCAAAGGTTTTTATTAAGCGTGCATGGACATTTTACAACCATGTTTAACCCTTTCACGACCGCGGACGGTTCAGGACCGTCAGCGGTAAAACGTGCGTTTGGACCGCTGACGGTCCTGAACCGTCATAGCGGAAAACGGGCTGCAGGAAGCGATCAAAGATCGCTCTTGCCCGTACTATGATGTAACTATCTGCCAGACATCCCAGGCAGATAGTAACATCCAATTACGGTGTGTGAGCGATCCGCGATCGCTCACAATTGGCTGCTGTCAAAGTGGGTGTTACAAACACTCACTTTGACAGTGATCTCTGCCCCTCTCTCCTCTGTAGCGTTTTGTGAGGAGAGAGAGACAGAGATCGTGATAGTTTGTTGCAGCAGAGTGTTCCAGAGAGTTGTAAAAAGTATCAGCAGTGAATTCAAAATCCATTTTAACCCCTTCCCTGCCAGATCTGTTTCAGCAGTGCATTTGTACTGTCTGTCTTTTTTTTTTTTGCCCTTAAAGGGTTAAATTTGTTTTAAAAATATTTGTCTTAGTCTGTCTTAGTCTGTCTTAGTCTGTTTTAGTCTGTCTTAGTCTGTCGTAGTCTGTCGTAGTCTGTCGTAGTCTGTCGTAGTCTGTCGTAGTCTGTCGTAGTCTGTCGTAGTCTGTCGTAGTCTGTCGTAGTCTGTCGTAGTCAGTCAGTTTCCTTCCCCCAAATCTCCATTAGATTTTTGTGACAGGAGTTAGTTTAGGGATTGCTGTTTAGTCTGTTTTAGTAAAAAAAAAAAAAAAAAAAAGTATAAAAAAAAATTTGTGTGTTTGTAATTTGTTTTAGTCGTGTGTAAAACATGCAGCGTATGTATAACTTGCAGGAGGCATATGCCTTCTTGGCGTCAGACTCTGACGCCACTGACACTGCGTCAGATTTTGACCCAGGTCAGTTTTCTGACATGTCTAGTCAAGACGACATGTCATCTGTGTGTGAGCCGGCTGAAGAAAGAAGCTGTGCTTCCTCTGCTATGCCAAATGTGGAGGAGGACTGGGTACCTCCACAGTTAGCCGAGCCCAACGTCCCCCCTTTTAGTGCCAACGCAGGCATTAATGTTAATGTGGATGGCTTCTCCCCAATGCAGTATGTAGAACTATTTTTAGGGGATACCATCTGGGAGGAGATTGCTTCCCAGACTAACTTGTATGCTACCCAATTTATTGACAACAATCCAGGTAGCTATACAGCCAGGGAGCATGACTGGCATCCCACAGATGTCCCAGAGCTTAAAAAATTCTGGGCTCTCACATCGCTCATGGGGATTATAAAAAAGCCATCGATTCGCTCATACTGGAGCACCAACCCAATAATGTCGAGTCCAGTATTCTCCCAAACCATGCCTAGAGCCAGATACGAGTTACTGCTGAGATTTTTACATTTCAGTGACAATACCCTCTGTCACCCTAGAGATCACCCCCAATACGATAGGCTTTATAAAATACGCCCACTGCTAGACCATTTTCAGGACAAATTTTCGGATGTTTATACCCCCCAACAAAATTTATCCATAGATGAATCTCTAATGAAATACAAAGGGAGATTAGGGTTCAGACAATACATCCCCTCAAAGCGCTCTAGGTATGGCATTAAACTGTACAAACTGTGTGAGAGCGAAAGCGGATACACATTTGCCTTTCGTGTATATGAGGGGAAAGATGGTCAACTGGACCCTCCTGACTGTCCTGACTCCCTGGGGACAAGTGGGAAACTTGTATGGGACCTACTAAACCCCTTGTTTAATAAAGGTTACCACCTTTATGTGGATAATTTTTATAGTAGTGTCCGTCTATTTAAAACCCTTTATGCTTTACAGACACTGGCCTGCGGCACTGCCAGAAAAAATTCCAAAGATTTTCCACGATCTCTCATAGATGCAAAATTAAAAAAAGGCGAATGTAAAGCACTTCGGAAAGCTGAGGTGCTTGCACTAAAATTTAGGGACAAGAAGGATGTCCAAATGCTCACCACCATCCATGATGAACGCATGTCCGACGTCTCTGTCCGGGGCAAAGTAGAGTCCAAACCGGTTTGCATCAGGGCGTATAATAAGTACATGGGTGGTGTTGATTTGGCTGATCAGCTTATGCAGCCGTATCTTATTTTACGAAAAACCAAAGCATGGTATAAAAAGGTGGCTATATATCTGATGCAAATAGCAACCCACAACTCATTTTTACTTTTTAAAAAAAATAATCCAGGGAAAATCACCTTTCTCCAATTTCAATTGAAAATAATTTCTTTAACAATTTATGGAGATGGACAAGTTCCAACAACGGTGCAAGCTGAGTCCAGACATTTTATTTTTAAGTTACCGCCAACTGCTAGAAAAAAAAACCCCCAGAAACGTTGCCGGGTCTGTTTTAAAAACGGGAAAAGGACAGACACCCCTTTTCACTGTCCTGATTGTCCTTCGAAACCAGGACTCTGTGTAGGAACATGTTTCAAGCAGTACCACACAGAACAGTTGTAAGAAGTGTTCCTGAATTTTTATTTTATTTTCTGTTTCTTTGGAAAGCAGCCATTTTTTTGTTAGTCAGTTTCCTTCCCCCAAATCTCCATTTAGATTCTATTTGCAGGAGTCAGTTTAAAGATTGCTGCTAAATGTACATTTGCTACCTGCACATTTGGCCTAACAAGTTTTCTGGCAGTAACACATAACCAGCTGTCCAAAACCAGATGACGTGTGCATAAAAACCAGAATAAAGAAAATACCACTACACTTTCTTTGGGGGGCAAAATGGTTGGGGGAAAGAAGTCAAAACACCCCATCCTCTATAACATTTGATGTCTACTTTATAAAAATATATACTATACATATTGGCATGATGGTAACATTAACTGGGGGGTACAAAAATATGTCAAACTGAAGATAGACCAAGCATACCTATATATCAAGTTGAAAAACTGACATGTACAAGTTCTGATTGTTGCCTTTTGGCCCCCAAACAACCCGGCAACCATATACATGGGGGGTATCACTGTACTCAAGAGATATTGCTGAACATATTGGGCAGTGTTTGGCAGTGACACGTAACAGGATCTGTTAATTCATGCCTAAAGTACAATGTGTGTGACAAAGAAACAAAAAAAGATTACTATCCAAAAGTTTGACAAAGGCTGGTGGTAGAATTCAGTGCATGAAAAGTGTTAAAATACCACAATTTAAAATGCCCTGGGTTGTCTACTTTTCAAAAATATATGGTTTGATGGGGGTAAAATACATTGGCTCAAATGGGACATGGGCGCAGGTTGATTACATGTCAAAATTCCAAGTTGGGAAACTGATAAGCGCACCTGCCAAACGTGGCCTTTTAGCCCCCAAAGAACCCGACAAGCCTATGCATGGGTGGTATCACTGTATTCAGGAGATCTTGCTGAACACATATTGGGGTGTTGTTTGGCAGTGACACATAACAGGATCTGATAATTCAGGACTAAAGTACAAGGTGTGTGAAAAAAACTGAAAAAAATGTACTAACTCAATGTTTGACAAAGCCTGGTGGTAGAATTAGTGCATGGAAAGTGTAAAAATTCCACCATGTGAAATACCCTAGGGTGTCTACTTTTCAAAAATATATGGTTTGATGGGGGTAAAATACATTGGCCGGCTTCAAAAATGTCCCAAATAGGACATGCATGCAGGTTGACTACATGTCAAAATTCCGAGCTGGGAAACTGATATGCGCACCTGCAAAATGTGGCCTTTTAGCCCCCAAACAACCCAAAACACCTATACATGGGGGGTATCCCTGTACTCGGGAGATGTTACTGAACACATGTTGGGGTGTTGTTTGGCAGTGACACATAACAGGATCTGTTAATTCATGCCTAAAGTACAATGTGTGTGAAAAAAACAGAAAAAAAATTACTAACTCAATGTTTGACAAAGCCTGGTGGTAGAATTAGTGCATGGAAAGTGTAAAAATTCCACCATGTGAAATACCCTAGGGTGTCTACTTTTCAAAAATATATGGTTTGATGGGGGTAAAATACATTGGCCGGCTTCAAAAATGTCCCAAATAGGACATGCATGCAGGTTGACTACATGTCAAAATTCCGAGCTGGGAAACTGATATGCGCACCTGCAAAATGTGGCCTTTTAGCCCCCAAACAACCTAAAACACCTATACATGGGGGGTATCCCTGTACTCGGGAGATGTTACTGAACACATGTTGGGGTGTTGTTTGGCAGTGACACATAACAGGATCTGTTAATTCATGCCTAAAGTACAATGTGTGTGAAAAAAACAGAAAAAAAATTACTAACTCAATGTTTGACAAAGCCTGGTGGTAGAATTAGTGCATGGAAAGTGTAAAAATTCCACCATGTGAAATACCCTAGGGTGTCTACTTTTCAAAAATATATGGTTTGATGGGGGTAAAATACATTGGCCGGCTTCAAAAATGTCCCAAATAGGACATGCATGCAGGTTGACTACATGTCAAAATTCCGAGCTGGGAAACTGATATGCGCACCTGCAAAATGTGGCCTTTTAGCCCCCAAACAACCCAAAACACCTATACATGGGGGGTATCCCTGTACTCGGGAGATGTTACTGAACACATGTTGGGGTGTTGTTTGGCAGTGACACATAACAGGATCTGTTAATTCATGCCTAAAGTACAATGTGTGTGAAAAAAACAGAAAAAAAATTACTAACTCAATGTTTGACAAAGCCTGGTGGTAGAATTAGTGCATGGAAAGTGTAAAAATTCCACCATGTGAAATACCCTAGGGTGTCTACTTTTCAAAAATATATGGTTTGATGGGGGTAAAATACATTGGCCGGCTTCAAAAATGTCCCAAATAGGACATGCATGCAGGTTGACTACATGTCAAAATTCCGAGCTGGGAAACTGATATGCGCACCTGCAAAATGTGGCCTTTTAGCCCCCAAACAACCCAAAACACCTATACATGGGGGGTATCCCTGTACTCGGGAGATGTTACTGAACACATATTGGGGTGTTGTTTGGCAGTGACACATAACAGGATCTGTTAATTCATGCCTAAAGTACAATGTGTGTGAAAAAAACAGAAAAAAAATTACTAACTCAATGTTTGACAAAGCCTGGTGGTAGAATTAGTGCATGGAAAGTGTAAAAATTCCACCATGTGAAATACCCTAGGGTGTCTACTTTTCAAAAATATATGGTTTGATGGGGGTAAAATACATTGGCCAGCTTCAAAAATGTCCCAAATAGGACATGCATGCAGGTTGACTACATGTCAAAATTCCGAGCTGGGAAACTGATATGCGCACCTGCAAAATGTGGCCTTTTAGCCCCCAAACAACCCAAAACACCTATACATGGGGGGTATCCCTGTACTCGGGAGATGTTACTGAACACATATTGGGGTGTTGTTTGGTAGTGACACCTAACAAAATCTGTGAATTTATACCTGAATTGCAATTTATGTGAAAAAAATAAAAAAAATAAACTACCTATGCAAAGTTTGACAAAGGTTTATGGTAAAATGGCTGCATAGAAAGTATCAAAATATTCTTAGATGAATACCCTGGGTTATCTAGTTTAAGAAAAATATATACATGTGGGGTGTTTTTTGGAGATTTATGACATAACAGTGGTACAATGTCACTATTGATACATTTGAAAAATGTAAATTTTGAAACCGCAATTTCCTACTTGTACTTATAGCCCTATAACTTGCAAATAAAAGCAAAAAAACACGTAAACATTGGGTGTTTTTAAACTAAGGACAAAATGTTTAATCTATTTAGCAGTTTGTTTCATTCGATTTTGTAGATCAGTAAAATATTTTTTAAGTAGAAGTCAAAAAACACGTTTTTTTGGGTTTTTTTCACCATATTTTACTATTTTTTTTAAAGTAAATGATATGAAATGATACAAATAATGGTATGTAAAGAAAGCCCTTCTTGTCCTGAAAAAAACAATATATAACTTGTATGGGAACAGTAAATGAGAGAGCGGAAAATTACAGCTAAACACAAACACCACAAAAGTGTTAAAATAGCTCTGGTCCTTAACGTACAAACATCGCAAAAACAGTCCGGTCCTGAAGGGGTTAAATACATTTTAACTCGTAGTGCCACGACAGCAACAACAGGCCTGGTAATACAAACAGTTGATTCTGTACATGGATTCTGCACATTTTAAAGTATTTAGTGAACAGGTTAAACAAACATATCTAGGTCAGATTGCTAATAAGAGATGGGTGTCTATTGTAGGTTGACATGTGAAGATTAGACATACAGTTAATGATCAAGTTTTTATGTTGTGAGGCAAGCTGGGTTATACAGGCTAGGTTTAGCTTTTGCATGGGAGTGAGTAATAGGCAGCTGTTGCATTCTTTACTCAGTAAACATGTACAGGGTGCTTATTGAAATTTAGGAAGAGTGGACAATATTGCGGGAGCATATTGCATACTCGCTACAGCGTAGGGAGTCGTACATGTGAAGTGCCCAGTTAAGGTTGCGAGCGTGTATCATTATACATTGTATAATATTGAGTAAAAGGGGTGACACAAAGGACTAACTCGGTATGTTGGATTACAGCTGTATACATTGAGCCATTCATATGCGGGAGAGTGGGTACAGGGCTGAAGTAGCTCTTGTGATAGTTAATTTCTGTGAGCCATGAGCCAGATAGAGTAAAATAATAATAAAAAAAAAAAAAAGGGGAGGGGAGGGGGGTGCCCCCGAGCATAAGGGGGCCTGAGGGATAGGGCCCTACGTGAAGATCCCTAGCTGAGTCCTCTCACCAATTCCAGGGACCTTGGTCCATGCACGTGCGGCCGGGTTGTATGTGAGAATTTTTTTAAAAAAAAATATATAAAAAAAAAAAATAAAAAAAAATAATTAGAATAAATAAAAATGTGCCTCCCTCATGCCTCTATCCCCCGATAAGACTTAAAAGTAGAGTAGAGCCTCTACATGGCCATGTTCGGTGCAACAGTAACTAGCACCTGGGTGCGCCAACATATGCAGTGTCGCCCTAAGGTCATAAGAGCAATGTCGATGTAGGCAGTGAACCTAGTTCTTTAACATTCGCGAGGCTCAGGTAATATTTGCAGCATGTCTATGTGAGAGTTAAGTCTGATAAAATTTGTAATAATTTCCGTATGTTGGGAGGCAGTCGTTATGCGCATAGGGGCAGGAATTTAAAGTTAGCCCATGCAGAGGCTCTCTACTTCGGCGTAAGACCCCCGTTTAGCTGTTTAGCTTTGCGTGTGTGCGCTGGTGTATGGAGCTGCATTTGAGGCTGTGGTCGGGTGTCTGTCTGTGGAGCAAGCGGACAGTCTTGCACTCTGTCGTTTACTGCTAGCAGTCATCTGAATCTGTGGGCTGTTTGACCGGCCCTTAATTATGCGACTCGTTAATGTAGTATTATGCTAACAAGAAAAGCTTATGGTAGTAAATTAAAAACATGTTGTGAAGTCCTTGCTGCCTGGTCAGATCAAGCTATATTACCTTGCGTGTTTACGGCAAAAAAGAGCATATAAACAAGCACATTACATGCGTTATTACCGCCTAGTCTATTATAATTCTGACTTGTGGTATTAGAGAATGCTTATGATTTGAGGGCTACCAACAGTAGTGTATAAGCTTAACTGAACAACCTAGCGTATCCTAAATTCTTTAAGTACATGGATATATATGCTAACTAACTATATAGTAGATGCAAACGTAGAGAGGAAAAATGTAAAATGTGAACTGTAAACTGCAGGGTGGCCATGTTAGTCTGAAGGAAGTCTCTCATGGCGTTGCTACCACGCTGGCCCTGGGTCGCCAGGCCTCCTTCCATCCTCCCCATGCCGATCTCCGCTCACTGGTCGGGCCCCCCCGTGGCACCGTTGGCACTCAGGAGTACAAACTGTCCGCTGGACCCACACCACAAAGTCCACCGGTCGTCCGCTCCCTGCACCTCCCCAGCTCCACGTGAGTCCCTTGAAGTGTGCGTTCCAATGTCTCACCCGGTGCCGGCCACACATTTGGGGCCGGTGCCCATCCCCCACGACCACCGGTCCGTCGGGAGGACAGCGCAACCCTACCCCACAGGGCTCATGGCTTCAGGGACAGATCTCTCCGGGGACCCCACAAACCCAGAGGCTCGGGCGCCCACTTCTCCAGCGGTCAGTGACAGAGCACGGAGGATCCGTCCAGCGCTAGGCTTTACCAGGGCCCGTATGGGCCACCCATGTCAGACCCCTTTGGTGTTTCTCTGACTGGAGTGAGTCTTCGGGCGGGTTTAGTTCCGGTAGCCTGCGTCCGTTCAGGTGGTCGACTTGGACACCGCGCAGTTTGTGCCGCTTCCATGTGGCCGGGGGGTGAGCGGAGCCGGGCCGTCATCCGCAACGGTGTGGCCCCCATGTAGGCATTATAGCTGGTAAACCATCATCTCTGGGCTGCTGGTCAGTTATCTGTGCATCTTCAGAGGCTGCCATCGTCCAGGCTTATGATGGTGAGTAGGCCGCTGCGTTATTGTCGGTGTTCCCGGCCCAAGACTGGCCTCAGTTTGGTATCCCCGTGAAGCTTGGGTGTTTCTTGTTAATTATATGTCGATAATTTCTGCTTTGGGGTGGTCTGAGTGTGGATTTATTGGTTTTCTCGGGCTCAGGCCAGGAGCCATGGTGTTCTGCTGCCTTCCAGCTCGGCGGCCCGGCCCCGCCCCGAATTTTCTTTTTTTTAAACACCCCACTTAGGCCGAATTATTTGGAATTTAATTACAATTTGTTATCATACATTGCATGAGCCTACCACAACCACATCAATCATTCATATACATTAATCTAATCACTATATACAATCACGAGAAAAATAAATAAAAATATTTTCTCGAGTCTAGCATGATTTAAGACAACATTCTGATCATGGTATTATTTTTTAGATATGCAAATAACAATGTGTGTAGGGTATATTATTACGCCTTTAACCAATGCTGAACTAAATTGTAAACTATAAATCACAAAAATATCTCAGGTAGGTGTTTCCCTAAAAAATATTCTCAGAAAAAAAAAATATATATATTCTCAGACTCCATGGTACGGAGAGATAGATATGCAGTTAAGAGACCAACACGTGCATTATATTTTATAGAAGTATACAGGAAGGGAAGCAGCATACTGAACCTAAAGACATCCTACGTGGTCTTCCATTTCCTGTAATAGTTAGCGCTGAAAATATATGTCAAAGAGAAACCAACAGAAAACATTAAGATGAAACAGAGAATGAGGGGGCATAAGTCATAAGGGAAAAATAAACTTGGTCGAGGGGAGCGTTACCATGAGCAATCCTTCTTCATGCTCCTTTGTAGTAGAAGACCGGTGGCTGTGTCTAGAGTGGACAAGGTAAGTTTTAAGTCAGATCGCTGTGCATCTTGAAATGAGGTTTTATATATGTATATTTATTCAAATAGTAAGCATGGCCACAGTAACCCTGCAGATAAGCACATGCCTATGAGTTAAAAGACAACTGCCTTCCAATCACCATGTGTAGGGTGTAGGGTGAGTCTCTTCTTAAATACGTTTTAGGAACCAATAGTTTGGGAAATTATCTTTTTGGGGTTTGCAATTCTTAGTCACCAGATGTTTTTGAGCACTTGGCGTGACTTGAACCATATTTTTAAAGTTAGGGATGCAAAAGATTCCATGGATTTTTCCAGACAAGGAGAAGTAGTCTAAATTTCAAAAGGCTCAAAAGGCTCAAAAGTGTAGAACCACAAAAGTTGTACATGTTTTTGGAAACTGCTGTCTTGGACAAATTATACTTTTTCATATATAAAATAGAATGGCCCTGATCAATTCTTTGCATGTGGGTATTCATGGAGCCACTGAGTTAGCACTGATGTCATACTGTGATGTCATTTGAGAACACCACAGCTAAGCTCCAAATGTTTTGCACTGGGTATTAAACACGGTCATTGTACCAAGGCTAATGCTTCTTTTTTGTCTCTATCTGCTCACTGCATAAAATTATTTTTGGTTTTCCAAGTAGCTGAATAAAATTAAATATTGTAAGTTATCACCAGATTTCTGAATCCATCTCTCTCAATAGCGCCTGTTATCTCACATAGTAAAACTCAACTTATCATATTAAATATAATATTGCTCAAGACTATAAAGGCCAAAACAGACACGGCTAAGAAAAAAATGATTATTCTACAGTATAGTGAAATTAATGATCACTACTGTTAAAGGATCAGGATTTAGTATTGTATACGTCCGATCTGGTGTATAAATGACGTCAGGGTCAACTTTACAAACTATGGGCTTCTTCTAACCTATTTCTAACTATGGGCTTCTTCTAACCGGCTGTTCCCACTTCCTATAACCTCCGATCCAGTACTAGCACTTTACTTAGTCTACCCCAATACAAAAAGAAAGCAGCCCGATCCTCCTTCTCCTACAGAGCGCCACAATTGTGGAACGACCTCCCGCACAATTTAAAATCTTCCCTAAGCCTAAAGTCCTTTAAGAGATCCCTCTCTACATACCTCAAAACAGAATGCACCTGTCATTGTTGATTATATATTTCCTACCTGTTCTTTGTTACATTTTGTATATATTGTATATTAATATTGTTTTTGAATTTTATTGTGCACTAACTGTAACAATGCAATGACTTGTGGACCCAGGACATACTTGAAAACGAGAGAAATCTCAATGTATCTTTCCTGGTAAAATATTTTATAAATAAATAAATATTTTTATTCATTTTATCACATATCATAGTTACATAGCTGAAAAGAGACTTGCGTCCATCAAGTTCAGCCTTCCTCACATATGCTTTTGCTGTTGATCCAAAAGAAGGCAAAAAACCCAGTCTGAAGCGCTTCCAATTTTGCAACAAACTAGGAAAAAATTCCTTCTTGACCCCAAAATAGCAGTCAGATGTCTCCTTGGATCAAGCGGCTATTATCCCACTAATTAGAAATTGTATCCCTGTATGTTATGTTTTTGCAAGTATTTATCCAATTGCAATTTAAACATCTGTATAGACTCTGACAAAACCACCTCTTCCGGCAATGAATTCCATATCCTTATTGCTCTTACTGTAAAAAAACCTTTTCTTTGCCTTAGATGAAATCTCCTTTCTTCAAGCCTAAATGTGTGACCTCGTGTCCTATGTATAGCCCTGTTTATGAATAGATTTCCAGATAATGGTTTGTACTGGCCCCGAATATATTTGTATAATGTTATCATATCCCCTCTAAGGCGCCGTTTTTCCAAACTGAAGAGATTTAAATTTTTTAACCTTTCTTCATAACTAAAATGCTCCATTCCTTTTATCAATTTTGTAGCTCGTCTCTGCACTTTTTCTAGTGCCATGATATCTTTCTTTAGAACAGGTGCCCAAAATTGCACAGCATATTCAAGGTGTGGTCTTACCAGCAATTTATAAAGAGGCAAAATTATATTTTCATCTCGAGAATTTATGCCCCTATTTATACATGACAAAACCTTACTGGCCTTAGCAACGGCAGATTGACATTGCATATTGCTACCTAATTTGTTGTCTATAACAATTCCCAAATCCTTCTCGTGTGTGGTTATCCCTAGTTCACTACCATTTAGGGTGTAAATTGCTTGTGCATTCTTAACCCCGAAGTGCATAACTTTGCATTTTTCTACGTTAAATTTCATCTGCCATTTTAGTGCCCAGTCCCCCAATCTATCCAAATCCCTCTGCAGCAAGGCAATATCCTGCTCACATTTTATTACTTTACAAAGTTTTGTGTCATCTGCAAACACTGATATCTGCAATGCCCATTTCAAGATCATTTATAAATATGTTAAATAGAAGCGGTCCCAAAACAGAACCCTGAGGGACACCACTTACCACTTTTGTCCAGCTTGAAAATTTACCATTTATGACAACTCGCTGTACTCTATCCTTAAGCCACTGTTCTACCCAAGAACAAGAATATTCATCTAGACCAATTTATTTTAGTTTGAAGACTAACCTATTGTGAGGAACCGTATCAAATGCCTTGGCAAAATCCAAGTAGATCACATCCACTGCAACACCCTGATCTATGTTTCTACTTACTTCTTCGTAGAATGCAATTAGATTAGTTTGACATGACCTATGTTTCATAAAACCATGCTGATTATTGCTAATAACACAGTTCTTCCCAATGAATTCCTGAATATTATCCCTTAATAGCCGTTCAAATAATTTCCCAGTCACAGAAGTTAAGCTCACAGGTCTTTTAGTTAAGCTCACAGCAGTTAAGCTCACAGGCTCATTTTAGACATGCCTTCTTTTATTAAACCACTTTTTCCAGCTTATTTCCGTAGAACTATTAAACAAACAAGGTGACAATAAAGGAACTCTCCAGTGCCAGGAAAACAAACCCGTTTTCCTGGCACTAGAGAATCCTGCAGTGCCCCTCTCCCTCCCTCCCCCATCCCACAGTGCTGAAGGGGTTAAAACCCCTTCAGACACTTACCTGAATCCAGCACCAATGGTGCTGGGTCAGGCTCCGCCCATGCTCCTCCCCTGTCGACGTCAGCCAGCGGGGGAGACCTAATGCGCAGTGGTGTATCCTGGTTTTGTGTTGCCCTAGGCAGGACAAAACTCGGGCGCCCGTCATATTCCGGCTCCCAGCCTCACTCTGCGGCGCGCGAGGGAGCTGAGCAGACAGCTCAGAGGAAGTGCTCCCTAGCCAGCCGCCCGCCAGCGCCGCCCGACCGCCCAGCAGCCCGCCGGCATGTCTGTTAGCCGCAAGGCTAACAAGACATTTGCCTTGGGCATTTGGGGGCGGCTTTTTTTGCCGCCCCCTGTAAAATGCCGCCCAAGGCAAATGCCTTGTTTGCCTCGCGGCTAAAACGTCCCTGGCTGCGCGCATATTAGACCTCCCCTTAGGACAGCATTATTCAATGCTCTCCTATGTGGATTCCGGCGACACTGGAGGTCCTCATGCATAGCTTGAGGACGTCCAGCGTCGTTTAAGCGACCAAAAAGTCGTTTTTAATCTGGAAGTCCCTCCAGTGGCTGCCTGATAGGCAGCCACTAGAGGGGGACTTAACCCTTTAAGGTAATTATTGCAGTTTATAAAAACTACAATATTTTTTATTAAGTTTATAAAAACTGCAATAATTACACTTGCAGGGTTAAGGGTGGTGGGAGTTGGCACTCAAGCCACTCCAATGGGCAGAAGAGATCTGGGTGCCTGGAGTGTCCCTTTAAGTAAAACATTATATTAAATATTATAGTAATAGCTATATAGATGAATACAAAATTTAATACGAAAGGGCCCTAATCTTTTGTGAGATCAAAAAATGTTATATACACCAGAACTCTTTAGTTGCTAATCCAGTCTTATGTCAGGAGACACTTTTTATAGCTCGAACTGTACTAATTGTTTGGTGACATACTTAGAAAATGAATAATATGTGTAGCAGTAAGAGTTAATGATTATTTACGCACAAAATAAACTCTAAATTGTATTTTGTAATGTGGCGTCTGTGTCTGTCTTATGTGCATGGAGTTTCCAACTTGCTGTCGTAACTTTTTCATTGAGAGCGTGTCTGTTCCACACATTGTATTCGACAACACGTAGAAACTTCCTTTTTTTGTGGGATGTTATCTCGTGCAGACGTCTCATTGAGGAAGTAACATTCCTTGTGCTTGATGAGTTTCGGTGATGTCTAGTTCATCTGCAATGGAAACCAGCGTTGATGTTAACTCTATAGTCAATAAAAGATTCTCCCAATGTCATGTTACTATATTAAACTAAATATTTTTAGCTTTTTAGATTACAGATCACAAAGGGATATCTTTGAAGGAACATGCTCTTTCATGACCTTAAAAGTAGTTAACTTTTTAGATACCCAGAAGGGCAGGTATACTGTTCAGTACAATGCTGGTACAATATGAGGGAAAACATTTGAGGCGAGTGAAGCCTCACATTAAAATAAACTTTATACTTAACTAGAATATTTCAAAATATAGCATCTGTGATATTTAGAAAAGTTTTTATTAAGCCGTTGGAGTTATTCACTAAACTGCGAATTTTGGTAATTTATGGGAAATTGACAAGGACATTCCAAATTTTAGGCCATAATAGCCAAGCTTAAAACAGTTATGTTGTATCTTTTTTGTAGAACTTGACAGTTGTTACAGTCTGGTCACAGCATTAGTGACACTGGAACTTAGCAAGCGATGCATGTTCTTTTTGAGTAGTGTCCAGCTGTTACACTGGACTGCATCATGGTGCCATATATCCAAGTCACAATATGACATCCCTAGATCTGGCTGCTTTGATACATGTCCTTAACAAAGAATTTCAAAATGCACATGCAGGTTTTGATTCAGCTTGCAATGAATCATGTTTCAGCCTGAGAAATGTCTGTTGACCCGAATAATTATGTTGCTAGTCAACGCGTTAACTTCTAACTGCCTCTTGCTTTCGGTGATTGTGCCTTTCCCTCTTTGTTTGAGTGCATGTGTCAAAACACATTTATCTTGGTGTGTCTTGCAGGAAAAAAACATTTACATTTTTTTTATAAACTTTACCAAACATTGCAAACATAACAACTCTTCATTAAAAGGTCATATGCTTCCAGGCCTCTTACAATGCGATTAAATTTGTATTTGTGGAGCCAGCACATTCCATACCGTGTTGCAAATATTTTTTATATCACATTGTTGACAGGAAGATGAGTGTTCTGTCATATAACACCATATATATTATATGTATTATAGCTGACCGAGAAGCCCAGATGCCCAAGCCCCAAAGCACCAATGTTGTCCTTGCTCCATCTGCGGACGATGAACCCCAATCGGATGTTAAAGATAAAGAACAGAGCACCCCATGGAGCCGCAGGACTCCTGGGGTATTTTCACAGCTGCCGCAGGTAATGTACACCAAATAACAGAGTCACATCAGGGAATTTCCTTTGCTCAGTTATCACCCAGAGCAAAATGCAACCTTAGATAACCCACTTTCTGGTATATGATTATACGGAATGTCCCACCATTGTCTCATCTAGATGTTATAGACCTAAAGAGACAAATCAGGTGACGGTGACGGCCACATATTGCAAACAACCCCTTAGACACCTTTCTGAATGCCTGATGCAATCTTCTTGGTATCAACAGTTAATGCTAACAGCTAACTGGCTACTGAACACTTATTCAATGTGCCAGTCTAAGGTAGTGGTGGGTTAGCCATAACCTGTCAATGTTGTTCAAAGTCAGATGGCTAATGCCGAAGTTCCCTTTCATATGAGCTAAGATGCAGCCGAGGACCTGGGCAATAGGCTTTGGAGTGCCCAGGTTATTGACAAACAATTTGAAAATAATTTCTTCATAGTAACAAGTTACATTCTTTGCACCATTACCACTGCAATGAGCAATAGTTGCTAGGGTGTTTAGCGTACCTCTTTGAGAGTAAGATTAGGTGAAATCAGTCATTTACTTTATTTACAGAGAAGGTCCATCTGGACCGTTTCCTTATTCTTCATGGTAGCCTTTGCGTGTACCGTACATCGTTTTATACTCTGAGTTAAACAATATCATGTTAAAATTATGGCATGTAGACCACAAGTATCAATCATTGGCATTCTAGTTGTTATTGGACTACAACTCGGAATTCTCAGACAATTAGTTTCGAAAATGTCTGGAAGCCTGCTTTCTGAATATCACATTTTACACCTAAATAATAACAGTTTATTACTGTGTAACATCTTTCTTTTGCAGCAGCCTCTGAACCCTTATGTCATGGTGACTCCTACAAGTTCCCTCGGTTCTTCTACCCACCTGCGTGCACTCCTTCACGACAGTAAACAAGCTGTAGTAATCCATCCTGTAAGTATATATAAAAATACGCCTTTAGGGACAGCCCTATGCCAAGTACCAAAGTGTAACAAAAAACAATACTATAGTTTGGCTTGTGTGGGGTGCCAACAATTTAACAATGCCAACCATTTGGAAGTTGCTTGCAGCTACATGGAACCTGAAAATTCATTAAAATTCCTTCTTGCATTTTTCATAATAAACACAGAGATTAGGACGAGTGGTTATTCACACAAAGCTAACATAGAGTGCAGAAAATTATTGGCAGAAGACGGAGATTGTGGCAGTGGGTTTTTCTAGACTTGAGACGGTGTCTTCATTACCTTCTGGTAGAGTTTTATGTCTATAATTTTTGGGGAGGAATCCCCTTTTCTGGCCAGCGTTGGCGACTTTTGGAACAACATATGGGGGGGCAGGGAGCACATAAGATACCACAGTCAAAACTGGTGGCACTAATAATTTACACTACTAAATCATGCCACCAAAAAAATAAAAAAAATATATAGAATATATATAAATAAACACACAAATATATTCAGAGGTGACAAGTGCCATATCCATAGCTTGCAGATCGGAGTAAAAATGGCATCATGGGGCTTATTCAAAGAGCGCCGGTGTTTGACGAAGTTGCAAACAAAGGTGATATCTTTTCTGTTGCAACAGCAACAAACATCAGCGTCTCAAAAATAAAAATTCAAACGACAGCAGGAGAAGCTTCATCAGTAAATCGTCTTCTGCTGCTATTTGGATTTCCCTTTTGTGAAAGTTTTTTGCCATTGCACCAGTATAACCCATTTGTAAGGGTTCGTTTTGCACCATAACAACTGGGATCTTATTGTGCACTAAATGCACAGCTCCCTGCGTCTCCATGCTTGCTGATGCTGGGGTGATATCACATCCCACTTCCCGGGATCAGTACATCTGTGCAGGCAGTGCAGAGCGATCCCTCTGCGCCTGCTCCATAGCATATTGGCAGAGCAAACACTTGCGATAAGGTGCTGCTCATACACATTCCGTAGCAAAGCCAGTCATGTCCACCCTTGCATTTTAACCATGCATTCTCTCTCACCAGCCCACCCCTTTTCCTGCATTCATAGCTTCCAATGTGACACATCTGATTTTGAGGCTGCGCCCAGTACAGGTTTACTATGCAGCGGCTGTGAAGTCAATTTGTAAATAAAAAAGAGTTCTGACTGACAAATAATGGGTGGAGTGTTGCTGCAGCAGCAGAAACCTATATCGCAATTAAAATAAAATAAAAAAAAAGCAACTACACATTTATGTTGTGTCTGCTTTGGACCTACCTTAGATCATAGGCCTAAACCCGCCACTCTAGTAGCCTCTATGTTAATCTAGATTCAGCCAATATACGGTTAGAGGGCGCTTAAATGTAACAAAAATTCTATATTTGATGTATGATTCCTTTTTTTATTAAATTCTTTATTTTTGGTGCAATGGCGTTTACAAACAAGCCTGAGGTGCCACGACAGCAGGCACAGGCCGAACAGTGCAGACAAAATCATGACGATATACATTTGCACATTTTTTATATAAGACAGGTTGTATACGTAAGTTAATTTGTTGCAGATAAGGTGAGTGTAATGGCATTTGTGAGATTTATTAGTAAGAAGCAAATTACAAACTTTGCCGTGATATGTGTGTATCTGTATGATGGCGTTGGTATGGTACTTGCTTATGAGAGATACACTTGAGTGGTGCCAGGCAGGTGGACTCTGTTTCCCTTAGTGATTAAGTGACAGGCTATTTGAGTGTGTGACTGATGCATGCAGTGTAGCATTAAACGAGTGTGAGAGGCATATTGCATGAATGTTAGCTAAATAAAAGCGGTCAAACAGTAAATAAAACGGTCAAACAGTTAATTTCTTTAGGGTACTGCTTTGTTGGTGAGTCTCTGATTAGGAGGCTGTAGTGTGGCACAGACAGTGTCTGTTGTAGCAGAGGCTATGATTGTGTACCCCTGCAGGATCCTGACTTGTGAGTTCGCTGTTAGCCTATGCCCTGTACCGGGATGGGCTTTTGGGACACTTGTAAGTCCTGTCGGGGCATGGCTAGGTGCATCGCCGCTGGGTCCGGTAGCTGGCTCGCCCGTCCGCCGTTGTGGAGGCTTGCTTCGATGACATAGGTAAGTCGTGTCCCCCTCTGGTACTCTGAGGCTGTCCGCGATGCCGGGTGGGTTTGGGGTCGTTTGGGGAACTTGCCAGTAGTTGGTTGCATTGTGGGTCTTGGCTTATTGCTTGGTCTGTGGGGAGCCTGCAAGCTGCTTTGGGTAGGCCTCTTAGTGCGGCGAGTTCTTGCCTGTTTATGGGCGGGCGGGAGGGGTCTTCCTCTCCAGCGCCATCTTGTAGGTCCCATCGGATGGGGGGCCGTGCGGTTCTGGTGGGTAATTGCGGGTTCTCCATTGGGTGAGTGTATTGGTTCTGGGCCCTCCGTTCTCCGTTCGCCAGCTTTGCCCAGAAGGCATTGAATAATGCATCAAGCTTGACCTGCATGTGGTACCTTGCTGTAAGGTAGTTGTGATCCCAGGTGGCGTCCGCCATTGTATAGGCCCTTGTAGTGAGGGGTTGCCTGAGAGGTTCCGCTGTCAGTGCTCGACTGAGCCCCGTTGCCTGGAGGGGTTGGACCGGGATCACCCCCGCCGGTCCTGAGGGGGGGGGAGCGGGTAGGCTGTGGCTTGGTACCTCCGGCGTAGGGGCGAGGAGAGCGGCCGTCTCCCCCCAGCTCTGTCCACCGCAGGCCTCGGCCTGCCACCTTAGGTTCTTGATTGCTGGATATGCTCGAGTCTGGTGTTGGGTGATTCGCCAGAGAGCTCCTGGCATGGGTAGTATCAGGCTTGAAAATTTAGAGATTTATCCCTATAAGCAGTTTGTGTGGTGGGAGCTCCTCCACCATGCGGCTGTTCTGCTTGCAGGTCAGGCCCCGCCCCCCTATGATTCCTTTTAATACAATAATGAGTAAGAGTATAACATTTATTTTTAAATCAATAACCGTTAAAGCAATAATAAGTAATCTGGCTTCAGCATCATTAAAGGAAAACTTAAGCAAACTCCAGTGGTTATGGTGCTTGGAGTTTTCCTTTAAAGCATATAGTAAACACAAAGCGCAGGTTAGCTCATTGGGAAAGGGAGAAGGCGTGAATGGATTCTAGCAACCAAAAAAACAAAAAACAAAAAAGCAGTGCATTTGTGAGATGTGAAACATAAAACTACTTTTAATGATCAATACTTCATTATCATCATGTAACTGTGTGTCTCCATCTTGGCTCCCATCAGTCTTTGTTACTATATTTGTCCTTTCCACCTGGCTGTCCACATAGAGAAAGCATTCAGAGAAGAGGAGAAATGAAACAATGTTTCTATTTATCCTCCTATTTGCATTGTGTGCCTTGGCTGTGCCAGGAGTGACCTGGATTTGGATATCCTTTGTTAAACCTTTAATATAGATTTAAAGGGAAATTGAGCATCGAAATAAAAGGTGAACAAGTTGAAGGTAATTTTAAGTGTTTTATTTAAAAGTTCAATTAATACAGCAAAGTAATGGTTCCACCTTAAAGTGGTCGACACGAAAATCTACTTCTTAATGTATTATCTTGTGTAAATAAAAAAATATATATTTTTAAATGTAAAACCCTAGAAGGTTGTGTTCGGGACAAGACAGTGTGGGGTGGTATCGCATTTCATTCCAAGTTAATATATAGAACTGTGTTATGGCTTGCTAATATTATTTTTGTCTTTGACATGTTCTGTTAAAATTTATATCTCTTTTTCTTGACTTGTCTGATGTAATCTTGACATTGGGTGTATTGAAGATTTGATGAATAAGAAAAATGAAAAACAAAAAAACTATTTAAAAAAATAATAATAATAATATTCTGCCTTAACATGCTAGATAGACAATCATTCAGTTTGTCTGGGTTTTGTACTTTGTATAAAAAAAAGATCAGCAAGAAATGTGATCATAAACAGCATAATTGAGTGCTCAAAAAATCCCCAGGCTTGCCCTTGCGGATAATACTTGTTTTTGTTAAGACAAAATAAAGGAAATTGCATACTAAAATGCTGAGGTAACAAAAATGAGATTTACATGTCAACTAGGTAATAACAAGGATTAATTTAGGACATTAGTCTACATTTCAGGCCTTGCAAAGGCTTTTGTCAGGTGTCGGTAAGCGTGAGTTACTGCTTACATAGAGATTTAAAATCCCCCTTGTCTTTAAATAGTAATGGTTCCAGGAATGCCATGGCGATGTCCCAGTGTAATCTGTCAAACTGTTTCAGCATCATTTGATAGTAACCTGTGTCCCAACATGTGTACTACAGCTGGTCTTCCCAGATCAGGAGTAGCCTGATGCCAGTTTTATTCAATTCTCATTGGTTGACTGAGAACATTCCGCTGATTCTATCAGCCAATGAATGTACACCTACATCAGGAATTGGCTTCTCCTGTTCGAGAAGACCGGATGTAGTGTAGGTACCCAGTGGAACTTAGGTAAGTGTTTGATAGATTACACTGAGATGGTGTCTGGCTACTCCTGGCACCATAACCACTACAGTGGGCTGTAGTAGTTATGGTGTTTTTAATGTTTCTTTAAATGAAATCATTGAGTTCCCATATATATTGAGGTGTGTCTGCAATTGTTAAATTTTGTGAATCTTTGCCTACTTTGTCAACTGAGTTGCAAAACCTACTTTGGCAGCAGCATAGCAAAGATCCATAACTAATCACCTTGGCCCACTTATCACCTTGCTCTGTTAGTGGAGCCCTATATTAATAAAGTCAATTTTAAGTTTTGGGAGGACATTGTACATTAAAAAGTCCTGAAATCTTTTTGTTTATTGCTGTTTATAGACTAACTATAAGGTCACACACTAAGGAGGATAAGATTTTTCCACTGACAGGAAGGGGTCGAAGTTTTTCAGCAAAGGTTTATTTTTTATTATTTCATAAGGCAATGTAAAAAATTACTCTTGGCCAAGGTTTTAACTTCTTGAAATAGTTTCTTTCTTCATAACATACAGAGGTAAACATGCCTATAAAAATTATCTGATCGCCTTGCGGGAACATTTGAAAATTATATTTTCTTGTTGAAACTTAATTTGCATACGTCTGCAACTCAGTGTGTTCTGACGCGTTTGTTGTTATTTTCAAAATTACCATTTAATATACTTATTCCTTTTGAAAAGGGTTATTCACTAAACCCAAGAATATATGAACCGAAATAAAAATGGTGTAAACTAAAAAAGTCAAGCTGAAATGGGGAATGTTGCCAGATGAGCTATTTTTGCTTACATTTTGCCAATCTAGTTTTAATTAGCTTTCATTTGGAGTTCAATCATTAACTCTCTCTATGGTTGTAACTGCTTGCTGAATTGCTATCAATGAAGGATTAAGATGCCTTGGGCCCTAGATAGATAACCAGTTTGAGGCCCCCTCTTCATTCCTCACATAGGGATGGTTAATGGGGCCAAGCAAATTCATAGTTCCAGAACCCCAGTCTAACCCCTGGGCCGTAGGCAGTCGCCTAAACGTACCTATTGGTTAATCTTGCTCTGATTGCTGTTACTGGAATAAAACCGATTTTGATGAAACAAGTCATAGTGTTCATTCACAGGATAATCAAAACACGTATAACCCGAAAAATATATGTTTTTTTGTTAGAGAGATATGAATTCACAGCAAGCTGTGATATATCGGAATCACATGTGGAGTTATAATTACACTGGTATTTGTTTATTCTTCATGATTAGTTTTTTTTTACTTTAGTTGATTGATTTCATAAGGAGTGTGAAAGGGAGTTGAAATCTGCAAAAATGAGAGACATTAATGGGGAATCTTAATCTTTGTCTTTTACACAGCTCTCCAGAGATTCTGTCACTCAGTCCCCTGTTATCCATCTATCCCCTGCTACATCATCGTCAATACTGAACGTTCCACCAGCAAAGATACTACCTGTCATGGCAAAGCATAAGCCTCAAAGTTCCATAATACAAGGCATGTATAAGCAGTTACTCTTCATTTCATTGTCCGATGACAATTTTATTTACTAAGCTTCTAGTTTAGTTACCAAGGCAGGGGGTTAAAAACAAGAGACCACCATAGATTCCCCAATCACGAGGCTTTATTTAGTTAAGTTCTCATTGAGTTAATCTGAAACTCATCCTGCCCTTGAAGTCATTGGAAGTTCAACAAAGTCAGTAGCTGTTCACAACCGACCCCATCGTGTCTGTATTGTAAAATGATAAAACCGAGATCAGGTTGAATAATATCGGGACAATTTTCATCTTGAGAATGCTTAGGGTCAATTAACTGTACCAGGGTCAGAGTGATTTTAGTTAAAGTGACCAGGTTGAGTTAGATTTAGCCAGGTCCACCTCACAGGATCAGGGAATAGATTTACGGAGATCTGAATATCATTATTGAGAGATCACCGGGGAATGTAAATTTGAGAAATTCAACTTCCTATGAGAATTGTGGAGAGGTCCTAAATGTTTGGGATAGCATACGTCTCTCACAGATTGGTATCACTGGTGATCATAAATAGGAGTGATGTTTAAATTTTGCTTATGTTCATTAGTTTAGAGTTTGTTAATTTCCGATCCATAATTAGGTCCCCTTATTTAAGATAAAAAGTCAGCCATATCTCTCAAAACACTTCACTGCACACAGTACTCAGTACTGAGGTTAGTAAAGCGTGACATGAAAAGTTGTGCCGCTTCCTCAGTTATTAACTTTTGTGAGAACATGTAAGATAAAAATTAAGATATGAATTCATAGCAACAATAATTCTGCAGTGCAACCTTATCTAAAGAGAAACTTTTTCAACAACGACCAATAAGCTATTTTTAAATCATTATTTATTGATAGGGAAACTCCACTGTCCACACTATTTTTTTAAAATCACTGTTTAGTAGATATGCCCCTCAATGAAAACATGCATACATGTATTTACTTATTTGTTTTTCCATTGGGTGTGTATCTAAAAACAGATAGTAAAACCTGCAGTTGTCTGCAGTCTTTGCAAGCCCTCCCCTTCTAACCCTGCCTATACTCTATGTGAGTGTCCAATCACAGACTTCCCAATGCAGCTCAATGAGAAGTCTTTGCAATGCAGGTGCTTTGAGCTATTGCTGCCTCTTTAGTTTAGCTCCATTGAGCTAAACAAACAAGGAAGTAACAGGACCTTTTGCCTGATTGACAAGCAGGAGGGTGTAACGAGGTTCATTCAAATTTATATTCTATTGAGATCTGCACTTTTTGTAAAATTAAAAAAAAAAGAGGACACACTCTTCACACATAAATGATTAAATCAAGCTAAAGTGTTTTAGGGGTCCAGGGTGTCCCTTTAAAGAAGCAAGAGTATTTACAATGACAGAATACACATATTTTTGTTGCAGCTTGATTGCGGGAAGCCTTATAAACTCCCGAGGTTTCCTTGTGTAATCATGCTTTCTCCATCATATTATAAAGTTACTGTTGTTTAGAGGTCTTTTCATTTGTAAGCAACCTTTGGAGCCAACAAGGCTGTTCTTAAATAAACTTGCTTATTTTATGCACGGAAATTACTGCAGACACAACCGATGATTTGTTTTTAATTAAAACACACAAAAGGTTGTATGGCCGCAGGTAAGAGACTCGATCTGTTAAGCAGTAGGTAAATTGAATTTCACACACCCTATATACATATAGTCTTTGATCCTCCCTTCAGTTTCGCCTCTGTAAGCTTATACTTGGAAAAATATGTTAAATAATATTTGTTTTGACACAGGATCCGATCTAAGTCTTGCATGGGTCCAGGAAAAAACACGTTTTGGAAAAGCAGAAGTCACACGGATTAAGAATGGTGTAGCATCTGGATCTCAGCACCACCCATCATCCCAAGATACGGAGACATGCCACAAAAAACCCTCTAGTGATGAGCAGAGCAAAGATAGGTCGGTATATTTATAGTGGGTGATCATTTTGTATCTGGCCATGCATCTTCACTTGTCATTAAATCCTGTATAATTGGCGTTATTATAACCAACCTCTTCTTCTGCTGAAATCAAAACCGTCATTTTCTCAGGAACGGGTTTTGTGTGAGAGTTCTTGTTGTGCCATCTTGAACCCCTTCCAAATGCCAAATTAAATCTCATCTTTGTGGTGAACCATTGATAAACCATTCCACGCAGGGCCGGACTGGGATAAAAATTCACCCAGGGCAATTAAAGGCAGAGCAGCCCACAAGGAGGGGTGAGGCCAGAAAGGGGGCGTGTAATGTCACCACTATTGACACGCACACACCCCCCTCCCACACCAAATGAGTATGTTAATGTGATGCTTCTCCAGAGCATTCAGTGCTCTTAAATGAAGTAAATGTGTGTGTAGTGTGTTTTTGTGTTAGTGCAGTATGTATATAGAGTGTGTGTGTAGTGTGTTTGTTTGTAAGTGCAGGGGGTGCAGTGTGTATATAGGGGTATAGTGTGTGTTTGTTTGTTAGTGCAGCGGCTGTAGTGTGTGTATATATGGTTATAGAATGTGTGTAGTGTGTCTGTGTGTTAGTCAGGGCCGGTGCAAGGATTTTTGGGTACATAGGCGAAGATGCATTTTTCCGCCCCCCCCCCCCCCCTCTAAAATTAACATCTTCACCTATGTGCCTCCTAACCAGCCCCTCTCTCTTCCCTGTCCCTTAGTGTTCCTTTCCCCTCCCCCCTCTTTTCCCTGTCCCTTGGTGTTTCTCCCCTTTTTGGTGTACCTCCTACCTGTCTTGTAGCGTTGCGGAGCAGATCCTCTACAGGAGCTTCAGTTTTCTGTACCTGGCTGGACTGACAGGAAGTGCTCTCTCAGTGAGCACTTCCTGTCAGTCTGGCCGGGTACAGGAAACAGAAGCTCCTGTACTGCGCTCCGCTCCGCCACGCTACACTCAGTGGTGTATACACACTAACAGCCACACACACTCAATGACAAACACACAGACGTCACTGACAGACACAGACTCACTGATCTGACACACACTCATTCATTGACAGACACACACTCAATCACAAACATACTCTCACTGATTTGACAGACACTCACAAACACACACCGATAGACACACTCACACTGACAAAACACACTCATACACTGACAGACACACACATTCATACAATCATTCACAGACACACACACTCACAAATGCATAAACACACACACACTTACAGACACACACTCACAGACAAACACACACTCACAGACAAACACATACACAGACACACACACTCACAGACAAACACATACACTCACAGACAAACACATACACAGACACACATACACAGACACACACATACACAGACACACACACTCACAGACACACACACTCACAGACAAACAGACACTCACAGACAAACACATACACACATACACAGACACACACTCACAGACAAACACATACACAGACACACACACTCACAGACAAACACACAAACACACACTCACAGACAAACACATACACAGACACACACACTCACAGACACACACACACACTCACAGACAAACACATACACAGACACACACTCACACAATCACACATACACTTTCAGACACACACAAATTATTATTAATATCCACCCAGCCTCCCTACCTGGAGAGCTGGCGTGGATCCGTCCCTGGGGTCCAGTGGGGCTGCTGGGCGGCGTGCGGCAGTGTTCTAATGAGAGGCGGCGAGGGAGCTCTAACCTGTCTGCTCTGCTCCCTCGCGGGCTGTCTGCTGATGCCGCGGGAGACGGAATATGACGTCATATTCCGGCTCCCGCAGAATCAGCAAACGGCGCGCGAGGGAGCAGAGCAGACAGGTTAGAGCTCCCTCGCCGCCTCTCATTAGAACACTGCCGCACGCCGGGGGTCCAGGAGGTGACCTGGCAGGAGGGAGAGCTTCCCTCCTGCCGGTCACTGGAATCTTGCGCCCCCAGAGCCGGTGCGCCCTAAGGCGGCCGCCTGTGCCGCCTTATGGACGCGCCGGCCCTGGTGTTAGTGCAGGGACTGTAGTGTATATATGGGGGTATAGAGGGTGTGTAGCGTGTTTGTGTGTTAGTGCAGGGGCTGTAGTGTATATATGGGGGTATAGAGTGTGTGTAGTGTGTTTGTGTGTTAGTGCAGGGGGTTCATTGTGTGTAGTGTGTGTGTTAGAGCAGGGGGCGCCGTGTGTATAGTGTGTGTAAGTATTTGAGGGTGTGTGTATATAGTGGTTGGATATGGGCTTAAATTATTAATTTAATAATTAAAAAAAGTAAAATTAAAGATATCACATTTACTTCCCCTTATAACCGTGCAGGGGGTAGAGGGAACATGCAGATACCTGGTGGTACAGTAAGGAGGGGCACGCCGCGCACAGATCCCTGGTGGTCCAGCCGGCAGGTTATTTGGTCTGTACCACCGCAGGGTACAGACCACGTCTCTCTCCCTCTCGCAAGCGCTGTTTTTTCAGATCTTGCCGTGGTAACCCGCTATGATAATCTCGGAGCTCGTGAGATGCAGAGAAGAAAGCTGCATGCATGGAGGGTGTCCGGCTCATTGCCCAATCTTCCCTCCAGCCCATGATGGGACAGAACTCTATATTGGGGCAGGAGCTTCCCTGCATGGGCAGGTAGGGTAGATCTCTTAATCTATCCTGTCGGCCTCGACCCATGGCCATCGCAGCCCACTGGGCATTTGCCCGGTTTGCCCGATGGCCAGTCTGGGCCTGATTCCACATATCCATGTTAATGTAGTGCCTTGTGAAAACCCAGCTGTTGCTACAGTGACGAGACACTCTTGCAGAGGTGGTTGGTGTAGTTTCTCTATGTTTCCTTGGCCTTTCTCTATAATTTTCTACCCAACAGATCCTATACCAAGGTACATTGGCTGGTTTAAATCAGGTTTTAGTTCACAATTACAAGTTCATTCATAAAAGTGAATTTCTAATATAAGGTCTCAAATATACAGAGAAAAAAATCTATGCAAAGTCATCTAAGCTTCCAGTTCAGCTACTCTACACAACTGGGAGTTGTGTCCGGTTCTGGATCTTACAACAAAGCATTGACTGACAGGTGTGCTCTGCTTATAAAAGGACTTCTGAATCCCATATCCTGGTTTCACCTGTAGGTGGGGTTACATATATATGTAACTGTGGGACTCAGCACCATCTGGCCTACATCATGGTCCTCGCTCTGCCCCTGTCAGGTTCGGGACAGGGATCCAACACACAGAGTACAAACAGTAGCCAGATACGTATACCGGACCTTAGAATGACTAACGTAAGTAGTACAGTATAGAATGGTCAAAGACAAGCCGAGGTCGAGGGAAACAGAAGACAGGTAAGCGAGAGACAAGCCGAATCAAGGGTAACAGAGATAAGCAGAGTAAGGTAAACAAGCCGGGTCAAAACCAAAAGGGATAATAGAATACACAAGCACTGAGTGACTAGAACAAGCTAGAACCACGACAGGGCAATGAGCTAATGAAAGAAGCTCTGTTAAATACCCTGTTCAGAGCAGTAACCATGCCTCCAAGGCGTCCTGATTGGTCCTGCAGCAATTGAGTGACAGGTCGTTCCGGAGGAGTGTCCTGATGACAACTTCCTGCCTAGATGCTGTAAAAGGCAGTCACTCCCTCGCGGCCGGCCTTGCATGACCGGATAGACCGTGGGGAAGGGAGCCATCAGGCCGTCTGGATGGAGGAACAGCTAAGTCTCTACCTCTTTCGGAGGTAGAGACCACAGGTACCCTGACAGCCCCCTAGTTACAACCCCTCCGTTTTCCGAATCTCCGTCCAGTTCCCCCACATGGCCGCCACCATCTTGGGTGGATATGATGACCGCCGCGGGTTCCCTTCCCATAGACTGAGGTGCAGAGAGTGTTGACTGGTGAGTAGGAACCACAGGCACCATGATCGCTACAGAACGGTTTCCAAATTTTAACTTTGGATTCTCACATTAGTAAATAATCCTGTTAGTGTTGGCCAAGTCTAATATTAGAAACATGAATTAGATTCATGTTCAGTGGCTACCTCTGAAGAAAACAAAAATTCCCTGACTATTTGAGAAAGGATCAGGCATTAGTCTCCCCGTTACTCTCACCACAGATGTGGTAGAAACTCCTGGGCACTATAGAGTTAACTGCATGATGGAGCGTAAACATGAGGATCCATGAAGGTCACTGAGTGACACATAAATTCCTGTTTTTAGTAGAAAAGATTTAATACTTTTGATAGTTACGAGACACCTTACCAGTTGAGCCAATAGCCAACTCCCCATACAATCCATCGTTAATGTAAGCCAGCCACCACATGGGAATATCTGTGTGACCAAAACCACAATGTAAGTGGGTCCAGAAATTAAGTTAGATTGTATCCATGTTAGTACCGTTAAACATATGACCTGTTTTATCTTGCGCATATGACATCTTCCAAGCTTATAGAGCCTCTAATAGCACACACTGTCCTTCCCTAGTATTCTAAAAGTGTGGTCAAACAGAATGTTCTGAAAATATCCCACGTTTTTTCATTAAAGGGACACTAATGGCACCCAGACCATTTCATTTCAATGAAATGATCTGGATGCAGCGCCGTGGCTGTTTTAACCATGCAATGGAAGACATTTTGTAGCCAATGGTTTTATTAAAGGGTTAAACTCATCTCTTCTTAGCACCTCCTCAGTGAGAACCGAGTCAGACTCGGTTCTCATTTAAGTGCTGCTCATAGTGAGCATTTGATTGGCACAGTGATTGCCGTGCATGTACACCAGGCTAAGATCAGTGAAGCTCTCAGCCAAAAAAGCATGGCAACCAAAGCGAGACCAGCGTGCCGCGAGATATAACCTAAGTAAATCTTTTCTTAACCCTTGCAGAGGGGTAATAATCCAACTAGTAAGGAGAACATTATAGCGGTAGAAATACATGTTTATATTCCTAACACTATACTGATCCTTTGAGGTTCCTGCTGTGTAACAATAATAGTAATGTCACAACAAATAGGAGTTGTAAAACTCGCTATTTACTTTTTGCTGTTTATCCTTTGTCCATCAGCACTGAATTCCTCTACCCGATGTATTACGGAGGCATCTGTAAATTTCCTGGTTGTGAGAAGGTCTTTGCAGATCATCGTAATTTCCTCAGGTAGGAGAAGCACACTGTATGTAATTACTATAAAACCAGGGATTTTAAGATGCTAATTAATTCTCTATTTTATCTCAAGTTGTATGGTAGTTTACCATGAAATGACCAGTGGACCCAAAGTGATTATCCCCACTGATATTCATTCTATCTGAGCCATATGGAGCTTGGAATATTACTCGATTTGAGGCACATCCAAAGTTTTATGTACATCCATTCTAGGTAGCTGAGTTTGAAGGGAACACAATGCAAATTGTTTTTTGCATGGGCCCCGGTTTAACACTCAAGCCTCATATCCACAATGACATTTCAAGAGTTATATGAGCTACTTGTTATAATAGGTCACCTAAGTCACATTTAAAGCATACTCCAAGCATCATAACCACTACAGCCCAGTAATTAGTCAAGCTTTTACAACAGTATGTCACTTACCTGGGTCTTCCTAGGCCCTGGGTCTCCACTCCTGTTGGCAGGGCGTCTTTAATATTGATTGGGCCCTGGGCAAGCATTTGCTTGGGCCCCCTGGACCCACTCCCTGGCATGCAATCATGCCTCTACCTCAACGCAGTGGGCGAACTAAAGTAGAAAGAGTCCTGGTGCAAGAATTTCATTTGGACCCCCAATTGCAAGGTTGGAAAGAAGGTAGAACCCTATCTGTCGTTCAACTCCAACAATGCATTGACAGCTGGGGCTTTACCAATTTCCCATGCTTGCAGGGTTGTATTTAGCACTCTGTTTGTATGTAAACATTTTTTTGTATGGAGTATGTTTGTGTGAATGTGTTTGTATGTAGTATTAGAGTTTGAATGCAAGTGTACATTTAAGTGTAGTGTTGGTTTTTGAATGTAGGGGTTTGTTTATATATAATTTTGGTGTTTAACAGAGGTGTGTTTGTATAAAGTGTTGACTTTCAATGCAGGAGTGTGTTTGTATGTAATGTTGAAGTTTGAATGGAGGGGTGTATTTGTATTTATTGTTGGTGCTCTGACACAGGTAAACACGCTGACACACAAGCAGATACACACACTGACTACAGACAGATACGCACACCGATAAACACACACACACAGAGATAAACTGAGACATACTGACACACATAAAAACATACAATGATAAACATACAGACACACACACTGACACAAACTGTCACACAGGCACATACGATGACAAACATACTGACACACAGATACATATACTGACACACACACAGGCACAAACACTAATAGATATACTGACACACACACACAGGCACATATACAGACATACTAACACACACACAGTATCTCTATCAGCATAGGTGGCTATGTGTGTGTCAGTATGTCTGTGTATGTGCCTATGTGTGTGTCAGAATGTCTGTAAGTGTATGTATCTGTGTGTCAGTATGTTTGTCATTGTATGTGCCAGTGTGTGTCATTATGTCTATCAGTGTATGTGCCTGACACACACACACACACACAACAGGTACACACACACAGACACATACACTGTCAGACATACTGACACACAGGCACATACACTGGCAGACATACTGACACACACAGACACATACACTGCTAGACATACAGACACATACACTGTCAGACATACTGACACACAGACACATACACTGTCAGACATACTGACATACACAGACACATACACTGTCAGACAGACATACTGACACACACAGACACATACACTATCAGACATACTGACACACACACAGACACATACACTATCAGACATACTGACATACACTATCAGACATACTGACACACACAGACACATACACTATCAGACATACTGACACACACAGACACATACACTGTCAGACATACTGACACATACACTGTCAGACATACTGACACACACACACACACTTACACTGTCAGACATACTGACACACACACACACACACACACACATACACTGTCAGACATACTGACACACACACAGACATACTGACACACACAGACACATACACTGTCAGACAGACGTACTGACACACACAGACACATACACTATCAGACATACTGACACACACAGACATACTGACACACACAGACACATACGCTATCAGACATACTGACACACACAGACACATACACTGTCAGACATACTGACACACACACACATACACTGTCAGACATACTGACACACAGACACATACACTATCAGACATACACACAGACATACTGACACACACAGACACATACACTGTCAGACAGACGTACTGACACACACAGACACATACACTATCAGACATACTGACACACACACACACAGACATACTGACACACACAGACACATACACTGTCAGACGTACTGACACACACAGACACATACACTATCAGACGTACTGACACACACACAGACACATACACTGTCAGACATACTGACACACACACAGACACATACACTGTCAGACATACTGACACACACACAGACACATACACTGTCAGACATACTGACACACACACACACACACTGTCAGACATACTGACACACAGACACATACACTATCAGACATACTGACACACACACAGACATACTGACACACACAGACACATACACTGTCAGACAGACGTACTGACACACACACAGACACATACACTATCAGACATACTGACACACACACACACAGACATACTGACACACACAGACACATACACTGTCAGACGTACTGACACACACAGACACATACACTGTCAGACATACTGACACACACACAGACACATACACTGTCAGACATACTGACACACACACAGACACATACACTGTCAGACATACTGACACACACAGACACGTACACTATCAAACATACTGACACACACAGACACATACACTATCAAACATACTGACACACACAGACACATACACTATCAGACATACTGACACACAAAGACACATACACTGTCAGACATACTGAGACACACAGACACAGACATACTGACATACACACACACAGACATACTGACACACACAGACACATACACTGTCAGACAAACTGACAAACATATAAAATTTAAATTTTAAGCCCACCCTCCAGTTTCCTACCTTTTGCTGGAGGGTGGCATCCCTGGGATCCAGTGTGCTGCCTGAGGATGATGTGAAGAAGGACCTCCCTCCCGTGCAGGTCCTTCTTCTCCCGCGCAGCAGCTCTTTATGGGAGGAAGTGACGCTCGGCACTCACTTCCTCCCAGTGCTGCCAAAAAGCAAGGGGCCCGGTCGCGCTGTTAAAGGGCCACAGCGCCCGACCGGGCCCCTGCTGGTACAAGCCCACTGGGTGGTCCTAAGTGCATGGGCCACCCGTTGGGACTCCTTACAGGGCGGGGCCCGCCTAAAGTGGCCGGGAAACATTTTTTTTTTTAGGGCAGTGGGGCCCACGGGACAGCTGCCTTAGGCCCCCAGGAATAATTGGGCCCGGGGCAGTTGCCCCGTGTTAAAGAAGGTCCTGCCTGTTGGCTGTGATGACATCTGTCTTCTGCAAAGCTGCAGCAGCTGGATTCCGATACTGATGGCCATTTATTGGCCGAGAGTATCAGCTGTGCGCTCTCAGCCAATGTTGGACATTCTGTGTATAGAAGTATGCACAGAATTGACATTAGCCAGCCTGGAATTCTTGTTCTAGGTTGGTGACTGACGCCCCCAATGATGCTACTGGATGTGGAATTACTACTCCGAAAGCAAATAGGTTAAACTCTATATGTGAAGCATTTTATAGTGAAAAGCTGCACATACAGACTCCAGGCACCGTGACTGCTCCAAATCACTGAAGTAGTCATAGTTCTTGGCGTAAACTCAAATGAATTTTAACAAGGTACTAAAAACCTCAAAAACTGTATCATTGTTAGCATTTCTTTTCAGGCACCTACACAATGATCATAATCTGGCTGATAAAAGTACCATGCAATGCCTTATCCAGAATGAAGTGGTCCATAGTCTAGAAGAGCAGGTAAGTCCACCCAAACACTTGCGGAATTCTGCTTCTAAGCACCTAATGATTTGGGCTCTGCCATCACAATTGAGACACATTTCCGTATTTGTACTGCATCTGCATAGAGTACTACTTCACTTAAACTTTTAACATTTGCCTTTTCTCTGAAACTGTCACTGCTTTCTATATAACCTGCTATTTTTCTGTATGTGGGTCACTTGCAATAAAGTCCTTCCATGTGGGTATATTTTTCACTTCGACATCCCTCATAAATCCATCTCCATTTAGTGCAGAGGTGTCAAACAGTCCTTGATGTTCAAGATCCAACCACAGTTTTAATGTTTCTTTTTCATCTTTTTGCTGCTAGGCTGTGGGATAGGAAGTGGGTATAATGGGGTGTTACTGGGCTGTGGCACAGGAAGTGGAGAGAATGGGCTACTACTGGGCTGCCTGTGGAATGGTATGAGCTGTAGGAAGGGATGTGGGAGTACAGGCAACTATTGGACTAATGCTGGGATATGGGGGGGGAGTGGGGAAATACTGGGCTCTAGGATGGGATAGAGGGGAGAATGGGCTACTGCTAGGCAGTGGGGAGTAAAAAGGTGCGAATGGACTATTGCTAGGCTAAAGGACAGTATGAGATAGGATGGGCTACCACTATACTATGGGGCAGGATGGGAGGGTAATGGGAAGGTGGGGGGAATATATATATTTACACATATACACACTCACACGTATATTCCTGGGATAGTTCACTAGGGTTGATTGACGGGCCTGTCAGTAAATAGTTGTGATAGTCTGTGCTTGTTCCAGCTGGCGGTAGAAAAGAAGAAACTCTATGAGATGCAGAAGCAGATGGCTGGCAAAATAAACATCCAAACAGTCCACCTTCCTGTAAGTTACCTCACAATGAAATGTTACAGTCCTCATTGCCAGTTAGGGAGAGGGTAAATGGACCGTCCAATCACCTGTCTTGTTTCCACCCTGCACAGAAGCAGAGGGAGCGCAACCTCATCCTACACCACCCCAGTGTCTCTTCCTGGCCCGGTCTGAATGTATCAGTCCCATTCCAAAAGGAATTCCCCGAAACAGTTCTGGCTGTAAGACAACATCTCTGGGAAGGGAGCAGTATTAATATATTTCAAGGTATGGACTGACTAGCTTGCTACATAATAACAGCCATATGTTATCCACATAAGGCAATGACACAGGACTGGATACCCGGGGAAGATGCCTAGGATGCCCCTTTTAGGGGTGCCAACAGAGGTGTCAGACAAATCTTTTCCAGTGAAGACAAAGCAATAATTTCTATAAACACTTAGGCTCCATCTTAATTACAGGAAAGACAAATTCTAGTGGGGAGGCACTTCTATCTTCTTGCCCTGTGTGTGCAGCCAATGCCAACGTGTGCCACATGTAAAGGGATGGTTCTAATTATTACCACACCCACTCCTGGAAAATATATCATTTTTACTTTAATATCTACCATCAGGAAGTGCTGGAAATTAAATCCGGGCCTGGCTGGGTTACAATAACATGTGGCTGTCCATAAATTGTTGCACACCTCAAGTGAAATTCCAGTAGAATTTAGATGATGAAAGTTGAAGTCCAGCAACAGTTGTCATAGAAAATAAATACCTAGAATGATGACTCTTGAGAGGTGAAGTTGGAAATGTAATTGACAAAAGTAATTTGGGACTAACCACAAAACTTTGGATTGGAAGACTTGTTAAGGGAATTGCAAATGTTATGCCAACTCCGAAGAATTCTGAAACTCAACTATTTTTCCAGTTAAACTTTTTCAAACTAATATTTACAATTGCCTTGTCAACTTCACATTGTTCCCACTTTAATAAATTAACCATTTATGTTTATAATTATTGGTTATGCATAAGACCACTAACATGTTTTATTGCACAATAGACAGGCTAATTTTATATATGTGTAACTTTTTAAAAATGTTTGTCAAAGCTGTGTTGTAATATCCTACTATACATTTCGCTCAGGTACAATGCAAGAATCATTATCCGAGGTTCCTTCATCCTTTCAATGGCTCTGGGATCCTCACTTAATTAAACTGTATGAGTCCCAAAATGTCCTCTTTATTAACCTGAACAATGTGTTTTTTTATCATTCAGATATGACAAACTGTATTGAATATTACAAAGTAAACTGCGTCAGACCACCTTTCACATACGCCTCTCTCATTCGATGGGTAAGAAATCAAGTAACACCAATGACTGTTAATAAGTCACATAATATACACTATATTAGTAGAAAACTAATTCAGGACCTCCAAAATGTTCCAAAGAATAGGCAATTTTATTGGACCCAAGAACCAAAATGCAACGTTTCGACCCCTTAGGGCCTTTGTCAATATACACTAGGCATTTTTGGTGGTCACCTTAATGGGATACTGTCATTTCTCTGTAATTTAACTTACAGTAGTGATGGTGCGCAACAACAAAAAATCGTATTCACTATGGACTTCTTATAGAGAGTGAAAGTAACCCTGTGTACATGAAATGAGGTGTTTACAGAGTGGAAATATTATAAATAATTGAACCAAACAGTGGTTGTGGTAAAACAAAGCACTATCTGTAGGTATACTTGCAAACATGGAAATCACTCTGACACCTATTAAGGAGACAAAACCAGAAAGAGAGCTCCTAGTGCAGCATAGTAATTCACTTATAAATATATAAAATAAAGCAAACAGAGGTGCCCTTTAGGTGTTACACTCACAGGATTGGAGTGGTAAAAGCACCACTCGTTGCTATAGCACTCAGGGAGGATCAGCCCCTAGAGTGCGTGAGATCCGTGGAAAGGAAGCTTGCAATCCGGATCTCAGGTAAGTATACTTAATTAATAGCAATTTAAAAACAGCAAAACTTGCAAGCTTCCTTTCCACGGATCTCACGCACTCTAGGGGCTGATCCTCCCTGAGTGCTATAGCAACGAGTGGTGCTTTTACCACTCCAATCCTGTGAGTGTAACACCTAAAGGGCACCTCTGTTTGCTTTATTTTATATATTTATAAGTGAATTACTATGCTGCACTAGGAGCTCTCTTTCTGTTTTTGTCTCCTTAATAGGTGTCAGAGTGATTTCCATGTTTGCAAGTATACCTACAGATTGTGCTTTGTTTCACCACAACCACTGTTTGGTTTTCAATTATTTATAATATTTCCACTCTGTAAACACCTCATTTCATGTACACAGGGTTACTTTCACTCTCTATAAGAAGTCCATAGTGAATACAATTTTTTGTTGTTGCGTTCCATCACTACTGTAAGTTATTTTATGTTCAAATCGTTTTACCAGGATTTGTTTTTGTTGGTTGCTGCATGTACTAATATCCTTCTCTCATTTGCGCCATCCTATTTATAATCGTTTTTTTCTTTTGACTCTCTGTAATTTACATCACTATGTAAAACACTGAGAATCACGTATAACTTGTGTTAACCTTTTTTTCGTGAAATGCTCCATTTTCTTTTAAATATTTATTAAAGATTTACCAAATTACATCGAAACCAGTCCAGACAAGGCAAAGCCAGGGCACACAATGCAGATGAGGAGGATAAATAAAAACATTGTTTAAATTCTCATATTCTTAATAAGCTTTGTCAATACTGGCTGCCAGGTGCAAAGAACAGAGCTTATAGCACTGATTGACAGGGAGCTAAGATAAAGATGCCCAGTTACAGGATGAAGAGGTGATATTTTATATTTCACACACTGCAAATACATAGTTGTTAAAAATAGGGACAAGTAAACAGAATACTAAAAATTCAGGGAAGAGATCGTTCCTCTTTAATGACTACCTCGCACTGTGCAATATGTCTGGAAAGCAAAGCATTCTGGGACAGATTATGCATACTGAAGCACCACCCACATTAAATATTAGGGGCGGTATCCTTATGTTCCGTGGATTAAAACTGAAGCAGGGCAAGTATTTAATATGTATTATATCATAACTAGATATTCAGCTAGCACAGTATACAGAATATTAGAGATTAAAGTGATACTAGTTGTTCTGGTGTCTATGGCATGTCCCTGCAGGCTTTTCACTGTAAACACTGCCTTTTCTGTGAACACATGGTGCCTAGTAACACCTCTAGTAGCAGTCACTCAAATGGCCACTGGAGATGCTTCCTGGGTTCATGCTGCACAGAGTGCAGCACTGATCTTCAGCATTACCATGCTCAGCATGGAGACACTGAAAGCTCCCCATATCGGTGTATTAATTGCCCTTTATGAGGAGATGCAGATTGGCGCAGCACTGTGCTTTGCCGCGCGTACACAAGAGCTTCCCAAAGCTTTTCCATGGGAAAGTTTGATGATCTCAGCCAAGGAGGCGGAGTGGGGCGGGGCCAACTGTGGTGAGACTGGCACGGCGTGAAAAAAAAAGTAAACTCACCTTTTTAAATACTGACAAGGTGGGGCCAGTCACATAAATGATGTTTTAAAAACTATAGTGTCAGGAATACATGTTTGCATACCTGACACTACAGTTTTGCTTTAAAACATAATTGTGGTAGGGGCATAAAAAGCTGAGGTAAGAGTGTAAGGAGAGTATGAAGGTGTAGCAAGGTGTAAGAAGAGGAAAAGTCGGTTGAGGTGTGCCGGAACCGACGTAGCAGTAGGCCTGTAAATAATGAGGGCAAAAATAGATACAGACTAGAATTTATTACAATCAACAAAAGGAAGAGCATGAATTACATAGACATAGTATGAAAAACGTGTCTGAGTTCTTGTACTGATTGTGGTATGAACCGAGTATGCAGAGGACTCCCAACGACCTAGTGATATAATTATATGTACAGGTATGTTCTTGCTAGAGGCCGTGGAAGCTGCCCCTATTCTGAAAGAGTGGCCAGAAAAGTCAGAAGGGTTGAGACCTAGCCTTGTGATCAATGATCTGACGTAAGTCATAAATTTAGTTGTGGTAAGGACTGACTTATGTAAAGTTAACAGTGGTTGGGAAGCATGGATATTACAAGTCAGTAGAAAGGAATCTAGGATCTTAACCGGGCACCATGTAATGTGTTGGGTGATAAGGTATGTCGGCGTCTTGACCATCCTGTGTAGTTTTAGTGTGAGGAAGTGTAAGTACATAATAGTCTCCCAATTTAACTAGGTGAGACCTCCTGAGGCAATATTGTAGGTTGGTTATGGTAGTTGTGGTAAATTCACAGGGTCTAAGAAAACCGTAGAAAGCCAGGTAAATGGCAGTTTTAATGACATGGTCGGTGCGAAAATCAGAAGGACCAGCATCTAAAATGTCCGAAAGACAGTGAAATAATTGGATGCCAATGGGTAACCTCCTATGTGTTGGGGTGTGTCTAGTTTGCTGAATGCCTCTAAATACGGATTTGAAGTGGTATGAGGACATGAAGCTGTGTTTGTTGGGAAATAAAAACATGTGGTGGTGTATCCCTGAGAGGTACAATTGTATGGTACTATATGATAGTGTGAGTTTAAGGTGGCAAAAAGAAGCAAAACCTACCACAGTCGACATAAAAGAATCAGTAACACCATAGCTACATAGCTAAAAAAAAAAGAGAGACCTGTGTCCATCAAGATAAGCCAACCCCATATATGTCCCCGCCGTTCATCTAAAAGAAGGCAAAAAACATAGTCTGTAGCGCTGCCAATTTGCAACAAACCAGGAAAAAATTCCTTCTTGACCCCAAAATGGCAGTCAGATGTCTCCTTGGATCAAGCAGCTATAACCCCATTAATTAGAAAATATAGCCCTGTATGTTATGGTCTGCAAAAACAAAAACATTCCAATAATACCTCTTAAACAAAACCCTGTTATAAGCCCTGCACGTGTTAACGGAAGGAGAAAGTCGGGCAAGGTGACGGCCGTGGGACAACAAGGCAAATAGTCCACGATCAGCTCCCGAAAAAAAAAAAAGGACGGGCAGCAGTGGCAGAGGGGGAGGCTGTAGGCAGAGCTGCGAATAAAGCCTGAAATTGAAACAGAGACAGACTGTCAGCAGCAACATATCGTGACACCTGGCACATGAAAACAGGACAGAAAGAATGATGACTAGTCGCCAGTCATGTCAATAACCTGAGGAACCTCATACTAATGTGGGAGGAAGAACGCCCTTTATTAATGATGTGGCCTGGTTGTCAGAGAAACAGCGAACCGGACAACCGGACCCCAAACCACAGTGGCTGCTACAATTGGGTAAAGTTAGAAAAGAGCAGAGATAGAGGAAAAAACCCTCAATGCCCAGGACCCCGCTGGACAAGCACACCAGAGCCACTAAGAACCGTAAATGGCAGAGAAGCCGGCAGTGGCTGCCGCATCCAACCATATCGTGGTGATGCCTCCGAAATCGCGGGGAGGAGGATACTCTACCCATTCCAGGAGAGCAGATATGCTGTGGCACGGTCATCGAGCGTGATCCGGCTAGCATCGTGAGGGAGAGCAGGAAACAGGGAAAGCAACTGAGATATAAATGCCCGACCCTGTGGGATAATCCTCATAGCAAAATTCAATAACCCTAACAAAGATTGTAACTCCCTCCGGCAGCAAGACCTGGTGCGAATATACATCAATGCACGAGAGTATGACAACCATTTTCTCCTGGGCAGACTGGCCGCCATGGAAACAGTATCAAGACGACTACCCAGGAAAGTAATGAAGGTGTCCGGAACTACCGTTTTGTCCGTGGTACACCCAACAACTCGAAAAAAGGGGAGTGGCCCCCTTCAGACTATGTGGGGGGAACGTGTTCACCTCAATCATAAGGAAGTCTTCCAGGTAGTGGATAACTGCGGGACACCCATCAACATTAAGGTAACACCCAGCAGAGGGTCTCAGCAAAGATGACAAACAGTTTCGGGCTACTTTTTGGGACCGAAAGTAAGCCGGGAGAAAAATAATACAGGCCCTTCCATGTAACACCGTGCAGGTGCCAGAGCGCAGGGCGTATTGGCAAAACCTAAAAGCAATGACAATGCCAGTGTTACTAAGGCAAGCGCCCACCCCAGCTTTAAGGATGGCAGAAATGGCCTTATGTATTGTGGAATAGGTAGGTAAAAAATTCCTCGGACGGAATCAGGGAATACAAACTAGAAGCTTCCTGTTAAGCCTGGGGTCCCGGGCCTTGATCACGACTGACAAAAACCCCATAGGCATAAGTCCCGTTCACAACGATATCTTGAGAGACAATGAGGCGCGAAACCAGGTTCACGTCCTTGCCGTCCAAGACATCCTTCAGAATATGGGCCGGGA